>NW_027328856.1:0-49863 GCF_048564905.1 Vicugna pacos | reverse complement strand
TATTGGGGTCTGCGTGCATATATCATATTGAGAATTCTACGATAGATCAAGTTACAAATAGTGCAATTGGTACAAATATTATTGAGAAGTAATCTATTTTAAAACTAAGTGAAAGTTTTAGTGTGTGGATTGTGATTCAGTGTCAGTTTGAGATAATGACTTCTTGGTTTAGGTGAATAAATATTATAGTTGGAATTAGACTTACAGTGAAGGCACATGCGATGGTATTTTTTACGTAGAGAGGGTATTGTTTGCTCTTATAGATGTCAGAAGTTGATATTATAATTGGTAGTGTGAGTAATAATAGTGTAAGTAGTGCGAAGGTAGTGAATATGTTTATTACTTTTATTTGGAGTTGCACCAATTTTTTGGCTCCTAAGGCCAACGGATTACTTCTATCCTTTAAAAGTTTGAAAAAGCCATGCTGTTAGGCATGGTGGCATGAGTTAGCAGTTCTTGCATACTTTTTCGGTAGGTAAAGAGTTTTAATCTCTTACTGCTAGATTCACAATCTAGTGTTCTTCTTAAACTATACTTACAGTATGTGAAGCCTATGATGACTTTAGGGTTGAGTGATAGCATTAGTAGGGGGAGCATATGTAAAGCTATGAGTGAGTTTTCTCGTGTGTAAGTGGGTTTAATATTGTTGATGTGGTAGGTATGATTTCCTCGTTGTGTTATGATGAGCATATATAATGAGTATAGGGCTGTGATTATCATGTTGGCTCCCATTAGGATAATTGTGATGTTAGATCAGGAGAATGAGGCTATAATTACGAACAATTCTCCAAGTAGATTAATTGTAGGGGGTAGGGCTAGGTTAGTGAGACTTGCCAGTAGTCATCATATTGCTATTAAAGGTAGTAGTGTTTGCAGGCCTCGCGCCAGGATTATTGTTCGACTGTGGGTACGTTCATAATTTGTATTTGCTAGACAGAAAAGTATAGAGGATGTGAGTCCGTGGGCGACTATGAGGGTGGTAGCCCCTATGTAGCTTCAGGGAGTTTGGATTAGGATGGCTACAATAACCAGGGCCATGTGACTAACTGAGGAGTAGGCAATAAGTGACTTTAGGTCAGTTTGGCGTAAGCAGATGGAGCTAGTCATAATTATGCCTCAGAGGGATAATATTAGAAATGGATATGCTATGTACTCTGTGAGGGGATTTAGTATAGCTGTGAGGCGTATTATGCCGTAGCCTCCTAGTTTGAGCAGGACTGCGGCCAGGACTATGGATCCTGCAATTGGGGCTTCTACATGAGCCTTAGGCAGTCATAGGTGTAAGCCGTATAGGGGTATTTTTACTATAAATGCTATTATGCATGCTAGTCATAGCAGTGCATTGGATCAGGAGTCTATTAGGGGTTGGTTTCAGTATTGCATAATTAGAAAATTTAAGGAGCCTACTGTGTTTTGGATATAGACAAGTGCAACTAGGAGGGGAAGAGATCCTGCTAGGGTGTAAAATAAGAAATAGGAGCCTGCATTAAGTCGTTCTGTTTGATTACCTCATCGGGTGATAATAATTAGGGTAGGGACTAGGGTTGCCTCAAATAGGATGTAAAACATGATTAGTTCTGATGCAGTGAATGTTATGATTAGGAGAACTTGTAGTAGAATTAGTATAGTGATGTATAGCTTTTTTCGTGTAAGGGGTTCTTTGGAAAGGTGAGACTGGCTGGCAATTAGTATCAGGGGTAGTAGCCATGTTGTTAGGACCAGTAGGGGTGCTGATAGAGCATCTGAGAAAAATAGGAGCGAGAAATTAGTGCTGTTGTCACTGTATTGGCTAAGTAGGGATAGACTAATAAGGCTAATTAGTAGGCTATATATTGTTGGATTAATTCAGATTATGCTATTTTTTGATAGTCAGGTCAGGGGGATTAGTATGATGGAGGGAAAGATAATTTTTAGCATTGTAGGAGATTCAGGTTTTGTACGTAATCTGTGCCATACGTATTTGAGATTATTACTAGTAGGGCTAAACCCAGTGCGGCCTCACATGCCGCGAATACTAGGAGGATGATAGGTATCATGCTAGCCAGGGTAAAGTGGGTACTTAGAATTGTTAGAGATGCTATTACAAAAAGGGAAAGTATTATGCCTTCTAGACATAGTAGAGAAGATATTAGGTGAGACCGGTATATTAGGAGGCCAATAAGGGATATAGTAAATGCTAGTATAATATTTATGTATACTATGGACATTTGATAATTATGAACTTAATCATAATCTAATGAGTCGAAATCATTAATTTTATTTAAACTAATTATCATATTCAGTTCATTCTAGTCCTTTTTGAGTTCACTCGTAGGCGAGACTAATTGCTAATAGTGAAATGAGAAGGAGGGCTATAGTTAGTATAGTGTGTAGATGATTTGTTTGGGTTGCCCAGGGAAGTGGTAAGAGGAGGGCAATTTCTAGGTCAAATAGAAGGAATGTAATAGCAATCAGAAAAAATTTTATGGAAAAAGGTAGGCGGGCAGATCCTATGGGGTCGAAGCCACACTCATAAGGACTTGTTTTTTCTGCGTAAACATTTAATTGGGGCAATCAAAATGCAATTAGTACGAGGAGTGATGCTAGGGTAGTGTTTGTAAGTAGAGCCAGTAGGAGATTGATTATCCTTTTTCGGGTCTCTCCGAATCTAACTGATTGGAAGTCAGTTGTACTAATTAATACTAAAAGGACAGGAGCCTCATCAATAAATGGAGACGTAAAGGAATAGTCACACAACATCTACGAAATGTCAATATCAAGCAGCGGCTTCAAATCCGAAGTGGTGGCTAGATGTGAAGTGAAATTTTAATTGTCGTAAAAAGCAGACAGCAAGGAAAGTGGAGCCAATAATGACATGTAAGCCATGGAAGCCAGTGGCTACGAAAAAAGTGGAGCCGTAAACACTATCAGAGATTGTAAAAGGTGCTTCGTAGTACTCTGAAGCCTGTAGTAGTGTGAAATATAATCCTAGAGCAATTGTAATAAATAGGGCTTGTAGTATGTGAGTGCGATTTCCTTCTATTAAGCTGTGGTGGGCTCAGGTAATTGAGACTCCAGAGGCTAGTAGAACGGAGGTATTGAGGAGGGGGACTTCTAGCGGGTTTAGGGGGTGGATTCCGGTCGGGGGTCAGCACCCTCCTAGTTCTGGGGTAGGGGCGAGGCTTGAATGGTAGAAAGCTCAAAAGAATCCACTGAAAAATAGGACCTCGGATACGATAAATAGAACTATTCCGTATCGTAAACCTTTTTGGACGGAGGGGGTGTGGTGTCCTTGGAATGTGCTCTCTCGGATAATGTCTCGCCATCATTGATATATTGTTAGCATATTTGTAATTAAGCCTAGCGACAGTAGGAGGCTTGAATTGTAGTGGAATCACATAATTAGGCCGGATGTTATTAGAAGGGCTGAGAGGGCTCCTGTAAGGGGTCAAGGGCTAGGATTCACTATGTGGTATGCGTGGGTCTGGTGGGTCATTAAGTATTGTCATGTAGGTATAGGCTTACTAGTAGGGTAAAAACATAGGCTTGAATTATAGCTACGGCGAATTCAAGAATTGTGAGTAAAATTAGGACTACAAAGGTGATGAGGGCTGTTAGTGTACTAATATTTATTAGGGCTAGGGTAGCTCCTCCAATTAGGTGCATCAATAAATGGCCTGCTGTGATATTAGCTGTTAGTCGAACGGCCAGGGCTACGGGTTGAATGAATAGGCTGATAGTTTCGATAATTACTAGTATAGGGATTAGTGGTGTGGGTGTTCCTTGGGGGAGGAAATGTGCTAGTGATGCTTTCGTTTTATTGCGGAAGCCAGTAACCACAGTCCCAGCTCATAGAGGAACTGCTATGCCTAAATTTATTGATAGTTGTGTAGTAGGAGTAAATGAGTGCGGAAGGAGTCCTAGAAGGTTAGTAGCCCCAATAAATATGATTAGAGATATTAGCATTAAGGATCAGGTCTGTCCTTTGTAATTATGAATAGTCATTATTTGCTTAGACGTGAGTCGAATTAGCCAATGTTGAAAAGAGATTAAGCGGTTATTAATTAGTCGGGCAGGGGTTGGGAATAATATACTTGGGAATATGACAACAAGGGTAACAATAGGAAGTCCTATTATTGTTGGGGTAATAAAAGAGGCAAATAAATTTTCGTTCATTTCGTTTCTCAGGGGATGTTTTGTTTATGCGTTTTACTAAATTTGGGCTCTGGAGTTGAATAATAGATGTGTTTAGAGAGTTTTAGTTGAAATAGGATGAATAAGGTTATGAGTATTGATAGAATTGTGATGAATCACGTTGATGTGTCCAGTTGCGGCATGTCACTAAGGAGAATTTATAGTTCTCATTCTTTAACTTAAAAGGTTAACGCTGACTAGCTTCTTAGTGAGCTTATAATATAGAGGCGGATCACTCCTCAAAATACTTTAGTGGTACCATCTCAAGGACAATTGGCATAAAGCTATGATTTGAGCCGCAAATTTCTGAACACTGTCCATAGAAAAGTCCAGGTCGTGTTGACATTAGTGTAACTTGATTTAGGCGCCCAGGGACTGCGTCTGTTTTTACTCCTAAGGAGGGGACTGCTCATGAGTGCAGTACATCTTCAGAGGTAACTAGTATTCGGATAGTTATTTCCATTGGTAGAACGACTCGGTTGTCCACTTCCAGTAGGCGTAGTTCACCTGGTTTTAGGTCTGATGTTGGGATTATATAGGAGTCGAAGCTGAGATCCTCATAATCAGTATATTCATAGCTTCAGTACCATTGATGGCCAATTGTTTTGACGGTTAGAACTGGGTTATTGATTTCATCCATCATGTAAAGGATTCGTAGCGATGGGAGGGCGATTGTAATTAGAATGATCGCAGGTAAGATGGTTCAAATGGTCTCGACTTCTTGGGCATCCATGGTGCTCGTGTGTGTTAATTTAGTTGTTAGCATCAGAGTAATGATATATAATACTAGAGAACTGATTAAAAATACTACTATTAAAGCGTGATCATGGAAGTATAGTAGCTCTTCTATAATAGGGGATGTAGCATCTTGAAAACCTAGTTGAAATGGGTATGGCATAGAGGTATACAGGATTTTCACCTATAATTTAACCTTGACAAGGTCATGTAAGTTTTACTAATACCTCTAGATCGAGAAAGTCATAGTGGCTATGGGGTTGGCTTGAAACCAATTAGAGAGGGTTCGATTCCTTCCTTTCTTATCTATTTTAGGTTAATGTAGGTTGGCTCTTCGAATGTGTGATAGGGTGGCGGACATCCGTGTAGTCACTCTAGATTGGTGGCTGTTAGCTCTACGGTTATAACTTCTCGTTTTGATGCAAATGCCTCTCATACAATAAAAACCATTAGTATGACTGCTGTTAGGGAGATAAAGGAGCCTACAGATGAGATAGTGTTTCATGTGGTGTAGGCATCTGGGTAGTCAGAGTAGCGTCGAGGTATTCCAGAGAGACCTAAAAAGTGTTGTGGGAAGAAAGTTAGATTTACGCCTACAAATATAATTGCGAACTGAATTTTTGCCCATGTATCATCAATAGTATATCCCGAGAATAATGGGAATCAGTGGATTAGTCCTCCTATGATGGCAAATACTGCCCCCATTGATAAGACATAGTGGAAATGGGCAACTACATAATATGTGTCGTGAAGAACAATATCTAATGATGAATTGGCTAGTACAATTCCTGTTAGACCTCCTACGGTGAACAGGAAGATAAAGCCTAGAGCTCATAGTATAGCGGGGGATCATTTAATGTTACCTCCGTGGAGTGTTGCTAGTCAACTAAATACTTTTACTCCCGTTGGGATTGCAATGATTATTGTGGCGGATGTAAAATAAGCGCGTGTATCTACGTCTATGCCTACGGTAAATATGTGGTGGGCTCACACAATAAAGCCTAGGAAGCCAATGGATATCATAGCTCAGACTATTCCCATGTAGCCGAAGGGTTCTTTTTTTCCAGAGTAGTAAGTGACGATGTGGGAGATTATTCCAAAGCCAGGTAAAATTAGAATATAGACTTCTGGGTGGCCGAAGAATCAGAATAGGTGTTGGTACAGGATGGGGTCTCCTCCTCCTGCAGGATCAAAGAAAGTTGTATTTAAGTTACGATCTGTTAGTAGTATAGTAATACCGGCTGCTAGTACTGGCAGGGAGAGCAGTAAGAGGACAGCGGTGATTAAGACGGATCAGACGAATAGGGGAGTCTGATATTGGGATATGGCGGGTGGTTTTATGTTGATGATAGTAGTAATAAAATTAATGGCCCCTAGGATTGAAGATACTCCTGCTAGGTGTAAAGAGAAAATAGTTAGGTCAACAGAAGCACCTGCATGGGCCAGGTTTCCGGCTAGAGGGGGGTAAACAGTTCAACCAGTGCCTGCCCCAGCTTCAACTATGGATGATGCTAGAAGTAGTAGGAATGAGGGGGGTAGCAGCCAGAAGCTCATGTTGTTCATACGGGGGAATGCCATGTCTGGTGCGCCAATCATTAAAGGAACTAGTCAATTTCCGAAGCCTCCAATCATGATTGGTATAACTATAAAGAAAATTATAACAAATGCGTGGGCCGTAACAACTACGTTGTAGATTTGATCATCTCCGAGTAGTGTTCCGGGCTGTCCTAATTCGGCTCGAATTAGTAGACTTAGCCCTGTTCCTACTATCCCAGCCCAAGCGCCGAATAGCAGATAGAGGGTACCGATATCTTTGTGGTTTGTTGAAAATAATCAGCGGTTTATGAACATAGGTAAGATGGCCGAGTAGGCATTAGACTGTAAATCTAAAGACAGAGGTGACAACCCTCTTCTTATCAAGTCCTGTGGTGATTAACACATTGAATTGCAAGTTCAAAGAAGCAGCTTCAAACTCTGCCGGGGCTTCTCCCGCCTTTTTTTTTCTCACGGCGGGAGAAGTAGATTGAAGCCAGTTGACTAGGGTATTTAGCTGTTAACTAAAATTTCGTGGGATACAGGCCCACCAATCTAGGAAGGGCTTAGCTTAATTAAAGTAGTTGATTTGCATTCAATTGATGTAGGATAGAGTCTTGCAGTCCTTATTAGGCAGGAATTAAGTATTTGTACTTGCTTAGAGCTTTGAAGGCTCTTGGTCTAGTTTAACCTAAATTCCTAGTATAGTACTGATATTATAGGGGTGAGAGGTAGTATTATAGTGGATAGAACTACTATAATTGGCAGCGATGGTATTCGTTTTGTATTTTCAAACTGTCATTTTATTTTTATGTTATTAGATGAGGGGAACATGGTAAGTGCTGTGGAGTATGTTAGTCGCATATAAAAGTATAGGTTTAATAGTGCTATTATGGCTATTATAGTTGGAAGAATGATGCTGTCATTTTTTGTTAATTCTTGGATGATTATTCATTTGGGTGCAAATCCAGATAGGGGAGGGAGGCCTCCTATGGACATTATAACAGTGAGAATTAGTGTTGTAATGACAGGTGTTTTGTTTCAGGTTTGTGATAGAGAAAGGAGTGTAGTAGTGGAGTTGATTATAAATAGTATAAATATTGTGATTGTTATTGTGAGATATATTAGTAGGTACAGTACTGTTATAGTGGGGTTATAGACTATTACTGCGGTTATTCAGCCTATGTGCCCAATTGATGAGTAGGCTATAATTTTTCGTAGTTGCGTTTGATTAAGCCCTCCTCAGCCCCCAATTATAATTGATAGGACAGATATAGTTAATAGTATGTTTGGGTTAATGGATGGGGCAATTTGGTAGAGCACAGAAAGGGGGGCTAGTTTTTGTCAGGTCAGTAGGATCAGTCCTGATGCTAAGGGAATGCCTTGTGTGACTTCTGGTACTCAGAAGTGGAATGGGGCCAGTCCCAGTTTTATGGTTAGGGCGGTAGTGATTATGATGGATGAGGTTTGGTTGAAGATTTTTGTGGTAGTTCATTGACCTGAATATAGTAAGTTAATAATTACTCCTAATATGAGTAGTATTGACGCGGTAGCTTGGGTAAGGAAATACTTAGTGGAGGCTTCTATGGATCGGGGGGTGAAATTTTTTATTAGGACTGGAATGATGGCAAGCATGTTTATTTCGAAGCCAATTCAGATAAATAATCAGTGAGAGCTAATTATAACAATTAAAGTTCCTGCTATAATTGTGAGTAAGATAATGCTAAAGATTAGGGGATTTATTAGTACGGGAAGGGTATAAACCAACATTTTCGGGGTATGGGCCCGATAGCTTATTTAGCTGACCTTACTATAGAATATGGTGTAGTGTGGTAGCACGAAGAATTTTGAATTCTTAGGGGTAGGTTCAACTCCTGCAGTTCTAGAAATAAGAGGGCTTAAACCTCTATTATTTACTCTATCAAAGTAATTCTTTTGTCAGACATATTTCTTATGTTTGGGGCGGAATACCTGCTGTTGAGATGGGTAATGAGACATGTCATATGCATAGGGCTAAGGTTAGGGGGAGAAAATTTTTTCATAGTAGGTGTATTAGTTGATCATATCGAAATCGGGGGTAGGATGCTCGGATTCATAGAAAGGTTACGGTTAATAGTAGCGTTTTAAGGACAAAGTTAGCTGTGTATAGTTCTGGTATATAGGGATTATGAAAGGCTCCGAAGAATAAAATAGTTGTAAAAGCATTTATTATAATAATGTTAGCGTATTCTGCTATAAAAAATATGGCGAAAGGGCCAGCTGCATATTCTACGTTAAAGCCCGATACTAATTCTGATTCCCCTTCGGTAAGGTCAAATGGGGCCCGATTGGTTTCAGCTAGTGTGGAGATAAATCATATTATGGCTAGAGGTCAGGCTGGGATAATTATTCATATATGCTCTTGTGTTGTGATAAGTGTTGAAAGAGTAAAGGATCCATTTATTAGAAGTACGGAGAGTAGAATAATGGCTAGTGTAACTTCATATGAGATAGTTTGAGCAACAGCTCGGAGAGCACCAATTAGTGCATATTTTGAATTGGAGGCTCAGCCAGATCATAGAATAGAGTAGACAGCTAAGCTGGACATAGCTAGTATAAATAGTACACCTAGGTTTATGTCAACAAGGGGCTGTGGCATTGGGAGGGGGATCCATATGGTTAGAGCTAGGGTTAGAGCTAGGATGGGGGCGAGGATGAATATGGTGATAGAAGAGGTGGCGGGGCGTAGTGGTTCTTTAGTAAATAGTTTGATAGCGTCTGCAATTGGTTGTAGTAGACCGTAGGGTCCTACGACATTAGGGCCTTTTCGGAGTTGTATATAGCCTAGGACTTTTCGTTCTACTAGGGTGAGAAATGCTACTGCTAAGAGGATAGGGACAATAAGTGTAAGGATATTAATTATGAACATGTATGTTAGGGAGAGGAATTGAACCTCTGGGTGTAAAATCTTAAGTTTTATACAATTACCGGTCTCTGCCACCCTAACAAGCCCTGATCTAGGGCTGTGTTTTTTTGAACTAGTTAAGTTAAGATTATATCATTAATTAGTTCTAAGGCGCCCCTGCAGGGTAGGCCTTATTTCTCTTGTCCTTTCGTACTGGGAGAAATTGACAAATAGATAGAAACCGACCTGGATTGCTCCGGTCTGAACTCAGATCACGTAGGACTTTAATCGTTGAACAAACGAACCTTTAATAGCGGCTGCACCATTGGGATGTCCTGATCCAACATCGAGGTCGTAAACCCTATTGTCGATATGGACTCTTGAATAGGATTGCGCTGTTATCCCTAGGGTAACTTGTTCCGTTGATCAAATAACTTTGGATCAATAAATGACACTACATTTTGATCGGCAGATCTAAATTTTAGTCACTCGGAGGTTTTTCTGTTCTCCGAGGTCACCCCAACCGAAATTGTTAGCCCAGGTAGAGTGTTGTTATCCCTTGGTGGTTAATTGTATTTTCTTTGGGCTAGTTAATTGAAGCTCCATAGGGTCTTCTCGTCTTATTTGTTCATCCCCGCCTCTGCACGGGGAGGTCAATTTCACTGATTGGAAGCAAGAGACAGTAGAACCCTCGTGTGGCCATTCATACAAGTCCTTATTTAGAGAACAAATGATTATGCTACCTTTGCACGGTCAGGATACCGCGGCCGTTTAACTAATGTCACTGGGCAGGCAGTGCCTCTAATACTAGTAATGCTAGAGGTGATGTTTTTGGTAAACAGGCGGGGCTCGTGTTTGCCGAGTTCCTTTTGCTTCTTTTAATCTTTCCTTAATGCATGCCTGTGTTGGGTTAACAGTAAATTTAATAAATTGTTCATTGGTGGGTTAAATTTATTAAGTGTTAACTGTCAGTAGAATATCCGTTGCTGACATAAGCTTATGCAGGGAGAAATATTTCTTGTTACTCATATTAACATTATTGCTTCTATTAATTAATAGATTAGTCCAGTATTGGGTTAGGAGTTCTTTGTTGACTATTGGAATTAAAACTCTGTTTAATGTTGAGCTTGAACGCTTTCTTAATTGATGGCTGCTTTTAAGCCAACTATGGTATTGGTTGTTTTTACTCTCTAAGTAAGGTTGTATCCTCGGTCTAAAAAGCTGTACCCTTTTAGACTAGCTTTTAAAAATACATTAAAATTAGTGGTTTTTTAGGTATTTTTAAAGTTGAACTTACATTCTTTTCCTGGACAACCAGCTATCACCAGGCTCGTTAGGCTTGTCACCTCTACTTGCAAATCTTCTCACTATTTTGCCACATAGACGAGTTCGCTCCGTATGCTGTTCACAAGTAGCTCGTCTGGTTTCGGGGTATTTAACTTAAGTTCTCTTTGCTAAAATTTTCTAGTTAAATCATTATGCAAAAGGTACAAGGGTTAATCTTTGCTTTTTATTACTTTTAGGTATTCTTTCATCGTTCCCTTACGGTACTCTCTCTATAGCGCCAATAAATAAATTTCTATCTCCTATACTTTGAAAGAGTAAATAAATGTTTTGTTTAATAGTTTTAAAATAGTTGAAATATGGTGGTTTCTGGGCTAGCTTTAGTTCAACACGTTCATTTTTATGAAATCTCCTAGGTGTAAACTAGGTGCTTTTCTTAAGCTACGTTTTGTTTATCCAAGCACACTTTCCAGTATGCTTACCTTGTTACGACTTGTCTCTTCTCGTATATTTGACACTTGTTATGTTTGCTTACGGGTCTGTTATACTTGAAGAGGGTGACGGGCGGTGTGTGCGTGCTTCATGGCCTAGTTCAATTAAGCACTCTATTCTTAATTTACTGCTAAATCCTCCTTTGGCCCTTAGTTTCATAGGGGCTTTCGTAGGGGTTTTGAGATTTTCTTGGGATAAGAAAATGTAGCCCATTTCTTCCCATCCCATTGGTTACACCTTGACCTAACGTTTTTATGTTTAAATAGTTGAGCTTACTTTTGTTCCCTATAGGGGTTTGCTGGAGATGGCGGTATATAGACTGAATTAGCAAGGGCTGGTAAGGTTGATCGGGGTGTATCGATTATAGAACAGGCTCCTCTAGGGGGTATGAAGCACCGCCAAGTCCTTTGAGTTTTAAGCTGTTGCTAGTAGTACTCTGGCGAGCGATTTTGTTATTGTAATCACTTAAATTTAGGGCTAAGCATAGTGGGGTATCTAATCCCAGTTTGAGTCTTAGCTGTCGTGTAGTGGATTGCATTAGGGTCACTTTCGTAGTTTATTTTTACGCTGGCCATAGCTTTTTACATCTTGGCCAGGGCTTAACTCTATTTACTAGTCTCTCGTTAACACGCTTTACGCCGGGTTTCTATTAATTCGGGTTAATCGTATGACCGCGGTGGCTGGCACGAAATTTACCAACCCTTAAGTAATATAACTTAGTCAAACTTTCGTTTATAACTTAATTTTTGTCACTGCTGTATCCCGTGGGGGTGTGGCCAAGCAAGGCGTCGTTAGCTACAGGGTTGTGTGCTTGATGCCCGCTCCTTCTGTTCAACTAGGACTTAGGGGGCATTCTCACTGGGATGCGGATACTTGCATGTGTAAATTTATCAGAAACTAATAGAAAGGCTGGGATCAAACCTGTGTGTTTATGGGGCCGTGAGCCCATCTAGGCATTTTCAGTGCCTTGCTTTTAAGTTAAGCTACATTAACGGGTCATTTATGGGGGGGGGGGGGTGCCATTAAAAAGGTTGTTGAATTCTGTTTTAAAAATTTTGGCGGATCTAGGGAGATAGCTGTCTGTATATTTTTAATATACTAGAGTAACACATTGGTACGATTTGGCCATGTGATTATTTAAGAAGTTGGGTTTGTGGGCAAAGGTTTGTCCGGGTTCTATAGTTTATGCGCTATGTCTTGTTTTTGGGGTTTGGCAAGACTGTCTGGTGTATAAGGTGGAGCTCGTGGGGGGTAAGGGGGGTTTGTTTAAGCAAGCTAAATACTTGCTAAATGCGTGCGTACACGTGTACGTGTGTGCGTACGTGGGTGTGTATGCGTACGTGTACGTGTACGTGGGTGTGTATGCGTACGTGTACGTGTACGTGGGTGTGTATGCGTACGTGTACGTGGGTGTGTATGCGTACGTGTACGTGTACGTGGGTGTGTATGCGTACGTGTACGTGTACGTGGGTGTGTATGCGTACGTGTACGTGTACGTGGGTGTGTGCATGCGCATGCGCATGTGTACGTGGGTGTGTGTTGTAGTTATGTCCTGTAACCATGGACTGAATAGCACCTTATGGTTGTATGATGCGGGTAAATGATATTTATTAAGTCCAGCTTCAATTGATTTGACTGCGACGGGGCCTCAGACGGCCATAGCGGAGTCCTTGCAAGTTCCCCCCCCCAAATTATAAAAATACCAAATGCATGACACCACAGTTATGTGTGAGCATGGGCTGATTAGTCATTAGTCCATCGAGATGTCTTATTTAAGAGGAAAGTGTGGGCGATTTTAGGTGAGATGGTCCTGAAGTAAGAACCAGATGCCTGGTAAAGTTCCGGTATAGAAACCCCCACGATGGATGGGCCCGGAGCGAGAAGAGGGATCCCTGCCGAGCGGGTTGATGATTTCACGCGGCCTGGTGATTAAGCTCGTGATCTATGGGTTATGATATGCGTGTTGACTGGAAATGATTTGACATAATGTGCTATGCACGAACAAGAATAAGATGTACATGCTTATATGCATGGGGCAAACAATTTTATGCACGATGTACATATAGCACGCAACGCGTGCTGTGACATGTCAGTATTGAGGGTTTATGTATGTTAGACATGATATTTTCTTTTAGTACTAGAGCATTGTTCGAGGACTATGCCGCCGGTTGTGGTGGGATCAGGGGGTAGTTTAATAAGAATTCCAGCTTTGGGTGCTGGTGGTAGGGCTTTGGCCCTTTCCCTGAGTCTTAGGGAGGGTACGATTCTCCTTTGATGGCTTACAAGACCAGTGTAATCAATATACTACGAAGACTCTTCATTTTAAAATGTGGTTTTCAATAATTCCTGCTACTGGCATTAAGATTAGGATTAGGGAGAAGTATAGGATAGATGCTGCTTGACCAATTATAATAAATGGAGGTTCGACTGGCTGTCCTCCAATTCAGGTTAAAGTTAGTAAGTCGGCAACTAGAGTTCAGAACAGGCACTGGCTGATAGGGCGGAATATCATGCTTCGTTGTTTTGATGTGTGTAGTAAAGGGATGAGTGCTAGAATTAGGATAGAGAGGACTAGAGCCAGTACGCCGCCTAATTTGTTGGGGATGGATCGTAGGATGGCATATGCAAATAGGAAGTATCATTCTGGTTTAATATGAGGCGGTGTGTTGAGGGGGTTAGCGGGAGTATAGTTGTCGGGGTCTCCTAGTAGGTCTGGTGAGAATAGTACGAGTAGAAGTAGGGTCAGAATAAGTAGTAGTGCTCCTAGAATGTCTTTAATTGTATAGTAGGGATGGAAGGGGATTTTGTCTATATCCGAAGAAATTCCTGTTGGATTGTTGGAGCCTGTTTCGTGTAAAAATAGTAGATGTACTCCTGCTAGAGCTGCAATGACAAAAGGTAAAATAAAGTGGAAGGCGAAGAATCGTGTAAGGGTGGCTTTATCTACGGAGAACCCTCCTCAGATTCATTCGACTAGTGTTGTGCCAACATATGGAATTGCCGAGAGTAGGTTTGTAATTACTGTTGCCCCTCAAAATGATATTTGGCCTCATGGGAGTACATAGCCCATAAAGGCTGTTGCTATGGCTGTAAATAATAGGATAATTCCAATATTTCAAGTTTCTAGGAAGGCGTAGGAGCCGTAGTAAAGCCCACGACCTACGTGGATATACAAGCAGATGAAGAATATGGAGGCACCATTGGCGTGTAGATAGCGAATAATTCAGCCGTAATTTACGTCTCGGCAGATGTGTGCGACGGAAGAGAAGGCTGTTGTTGTGTCTGATGTATAATGTATTGCTAGAAATAGTCCTGTCATGATTTGCATAATCAAGCAGATTCCTAGGAGGGAGCCGAAGTTTCATCATGATGAGATGTTAGAAGGGGCTGGAAGATCAATAAATGCGTTATTGACAATTTTTAGTAGTGGGTGGGACTTTCGGATATTGGTCATTAAGGTTCTTATAGTTGAATTACAACGATGATTTTTCATGTCATTAGTCGTGGTTAGAGTCCATGTAGGAATATATGATGACGTACATTGTATTTATTTTGAGTATTATATTTGTAATTGGGTTTATTAGTTTTTCTTCTAAGCCCTCTCCGATTTATGGTGGGTTAGGGTTAATTGTGAGTGGTGGGGTTGGTTGTATAATTGTATTAAGTTATGGGGGATCTTTCTTGGGTTTAATAGTGTTTTTGATTTATTTAGGGGGGATAATGGTAGTCTTTGGCTATACTACAGCGATAGCCACGGAGCAGTATCCGGAGGTCTGGGTGTCTAATAAGACGGTGCTAGGGGCTTTTACTTTTGGTTTGGTGGTGGAAATATTAATAGTTGTTTATGTATTGAAGGGGGAAGAGGTCGATTTTATTTTTAAGTTTAATGGGGTAGGGGATTGAGTGGTTTATGATACAGGGGATTCTGGATTTTTTAGTGAAGAAGCTATAGGAATCGCTGCTTTATACAGTTACGGTACTTGGTTAGTTATCGTTACTGGATGGTCGTTACTTATTGGTGTAGTGGTTATTATAGAAATTACACGGGGTAATTAAATAAAATTATAATTAGGGTTAGTGTGATGAGAAATGAGAGGAAATAGAGCTTAATGAGTCCCTTTTGATCTGAGACTAATGTGGAGGCTTTTACTTGTATAAGGGCAAGGGTTTTTGGTAGAGCGGCTTCTAGTCAGACTAAATCTAGCAACACAGACGCTGATTTTTGGCTTATTAGTAGATTTAGATAGGGCACTAGACGGTGTATAATAATAGGGAAGAAGCCTAGAAGGTTAGAGAATTTGAATGATTTTGAGGGCTGAGTAAATTTTAGGTTTTTTGTTATGGTGTTGATTTCTATTGCCAGGATAAAGCCTAGAATTGTGACTAAGAGGGCGGCAAGTTTTAGGTGTGATGGCATTGTTATTTGAGGGACTGTTATAGGGGGGATGTTGTAGGAGATAAAAAATCCAGCGAAGATGCTTCCGATAAGAAGGCGTTTAATGGAGTTGATGAGGAGGGGGTTGTTCTCGTTAATTAGGATTAGTGGGGGGAAGCGAGGTTGGTTTAGGAGGGCATAGAAGATGATGCGTGTGCTGTAAATGGCTGTGAGAGATGTAGCGACTAAAGTAATAAAAAGGGCTCAGGCGTTGGTGTATGACGTATTGGCAGCTTCAATAATTATGTCCTTGGAGTAGAATCCTGTGAGAAAGGGGATTCCAGTCAAGGCTAGGCTTCCGATGATAAGAGCTGTGGTGGTAAAGGGTATCGTTTTGTAAAGGCCTCCTATTTTTCGGATGTCTTGTTCGTCGTTTAGGCTGTGGATGATAGAGCCTGAGCATATAAATAGTATGGCTTTGAAGAAAGCGTGTGTGCAGATATGTAGAAATGCAAGGTGAGGCTGGTTGATGCCAATCGTTACTATTATAAGACCTAGTTGGCTTGAGGTGGAGAAGGCTACAATTTTTTTGATATCATTTTGAGTTAGGGCGCAGATTGCTGTAAATAGGGTGGTAATTGCGCCTAAACATAGCGTAAGTGTCTGGGCGGTCTTGTTGTTTTCTATCAGTGGGTAAAATCGGATGAGTAGGAATACCCCTGCTACGACTATTGTACTTGAGTGTAGTAGGGCGGAGACGGGAGTGGGGCCTTCTATCGCAGAGGGTAGTCAAGGGTGTAAGCCAAATTGGGCAGATTTTCCTGCTGCGGCTAGGAGGAGTCCCATTAGGGGTGCGGTGGGGCAGTCTTGTGTGAGAATAAAGATTTGTTGTATTTCTCATGTATTTAGGTTGGAAAGAAATCATGCTATGGATGCTACAAATCCAATGTCTCCAATGCGGTTATACAGGATTGCTTGTAGGGCTGCTGTATTTGCGTCTGTTCGGCCATATCATCACCCAATTAGTAAGAAAGACATGATCCCTACTCCTTCTCAGCCAATAAATAGTTGAAATAAGTTATTGGCAGTTACTAGAATTAATATTGTGATGAGGAATAGAAGAAGATACTTAAAGAATTTATTAATATTGGGGTCTGCGTGCATATATCATATTGAGAATTCTACGATAGATCAAGTTACAAATAGTGCAATTGGTACAAATATTATTGAGAAGTAATCTATTTTAAAACTAAGTGAAAGTTTTAGTGTGTGGATTGTGATTCAGTGTCAGTTTGAGATAATGACTTCTTGGTTTAGGTGAATAAATATTATAGTTGGAATTAGACTTACAGTGAAGGCACATGCGATGGTATTTTTTACGTAGAGAGGGTATTGTTTGCTCTTATAGATGTCAGAAGTTGATATTATAATTGGTAGTGTGAGTAATAATAGTGTAAGTAGTGCGAAGGTAGTGAATATGTTTATTACTTTTATTTGGAGTTGCACCAATTTTTTGGCTCCTAAGGCCAACGGATTACTTCTATCCTTTAAAAGTTTGAAAAAGCCATGCTGTTAGGCATGGTGGCATGAGTTAGCAGTTCTTGCATACTTTTTCGGTAGGTAAAGAGTTTTAATCTCTTACTGCTAGATTCACAATCTAGTGTTCTTCTTAAACTATACTTACAGTATGTGAAGCCTATGATGACTTTAGGGTTGAGTGATAGCATTAGTAGGGGGAGCATATGTAAAGCTATGAGTGAGTTTTCTCGTGTGTAAGTGGGTTTAATATTGTTGATGTGGTAGGTATGATTTCCTCGTTGTGTTATGATGAGCATATATAATGAGTATAGGGCTGTGATTATCATGTTGGCTCCCATTAGGATAATTGTGATGTTAGATCAGGAGAATGAGGCTATAATTACGAACAATTCTCCAAGTAGATTAATTGTAGGGGGTAGGGCTAGGTTAGTGAGACTTGCCAGTAGTCATCATATTGCTATTAAAGGTAGTAGTGTTTGCAGGCCTCGCGCCAGGATTATTGTTCGACTGTGGGTACGTTCATAATTTGTATTTGCTAGACAGAAAAGTATAGAGGATGTGAGTCCGTGGGCGACTATGAGGGTGGTAGCCCCTATGTAGCTTCAGGGAGTTTGGATTAGGATGGCTACAATAACCAGGGCCATGTGACTAACTGAGGAGTAGGCAATAAGTGACTTTAGGTCAGTTTGGCGTAAGCAGATGGAGCTAGTCATAATTATGCCTCAGAGGGATAATATTAGAAATGGATATGCTATGTACTCTGTGAGGGGATTTAGTATAGCTGTGAGGCGTATTATGCCGTAGCCTCCTAGTTTGAGCAGGACTGCGGCCAGGACTATGGATCCTGCAATTGGGGCTTCTACATGAGCCTTAGGCAGTCATAGGTGTAAGCCGTATAGGGGTATTTTTACTATAAATGCTATTATGCATGCTAGTCATAGCAGTGCATTGGATCAGGAGTCTATTAGGGGTTGGTTTCAGTATTGCATAATTAGAAAATTTAAGGAGCCTACTGTGTTTTGGATATAGACAAGTGCAACTAGGAGGGGAAGAGATCCTGCTAGGGTGTAAAATAAGAAATAGGAGCCTGCATTAAGTCGTTCTGTTTGATTACCTCATCGGGTGATAATAATTAGGGTAGGGACTAGGGTTGCCTCAAATAGGATGTAAAACATGATTAGTTCTGATGCAGTGAATGTTATGATTAGGAGAACTTGTAGTAGAATTAGTATAGTGATGTATAGCTTTTTTCGTGTAAGGGGTTCTTTGGAAAGGTGAGACTGGCTGGCAATTAGTATCAGGGGTAGTAGCCATGTTGTTAGGACCAGTAGGGGTGCTGATAGAGCATCTGAGAAAAATAGGAGCGAGAAATTAGTGCTGTTGTCACTGTATTGGCTAAGTAGGGATAGACTAATAAGGCTAATTAGTAGGCTATATATTGTTGGATTAATTCAGATTATGCTATTTTTTGATAGTCAGGTCAGGGGGATTAGTATGATGGAGGGAAAGATAATTTTTAGCATTGTAGGAGATTCAGGTTTTGTACGTAATCTGTGCCATACGTATTTGAGATTATTACTAGTAGGGCTAAACCCAGTGCGGCCTCACATGCCGCGAATACTAGGAGGATGATAGGTATCATGCTAGCCAGGGTAAAGTGGGTACTTAGAATTGTTAGAGATGCTATTACAAAAAGGGAAAGTATTATGCCTTCTAGACATAGTAGAGAAGATATTAGGTGAGACCGGTATATTAGGAGGCCAATAAGGGATATAGTAAATGCTAGTATAATATTTATGTATACTATGGACATTTGATAATTATGAACTTAATCATAATCTAATGAGTCGAAATCATTAATTTTATTTAAACTAATTATCATATTCAGTTCATTCTAGTCCTTTTTGAGTTCACTCGTAGGCGAGACTAATTGCTAATAGTGAAATGAGAAGGAGGGCTATAGTTAGTATAGTGTGTAGATGATTTGTTTGGGTTGCCCAGGGAAGTGGTAAGAGGAGGGCAATTTCTAGGTCAAATAGAAGGAATGTAATAGCAATCAGAAAAAATTTTATGGAAAAAGGTAGGCGGGCAGATCCTATGGGGTCGAAGCCACACTCATAAGGACTTGTTTTTTCTGCGTAAACATTTAATTGGGGCAATCAAAATGCAATTAGTACGAGGAGTGATGCTAGGGTAGTGTTTGTAAGTAGAGCCAGTAGGAGATTGATTATCCTTTTTCGGGTCTCTCCGAATCTAACTGATTGGAAGTCAGTTGTACTAATTAATACTAAAAGGACAGGAGCCTCATCAATAAATGGAGACGTAAAGGAATAGTCACACAACATCTACGAAATGTCAATATCAAGCAGCGGCTTCAAATCCGAAGTGGTGGCTAGATGTGAAGTGAAATTTTAATTGTCGTAAAAAGCAGACAGCAAGGAAAGTGGAGCCAATAATGACATGTAAGCCATGGAAGCCAGTGGCTACGAAAAAAGTGGAGCCGTAAACACTATCAGAGATTGTAAAAGGTGCTTCGTAGTACTCTGAAGCCTGTAGTAGTGTGAAATATAATCCTAGAGCAATTGTAATAAATAGGGCTTGTAGTATGTGAGTGCGATTTCCTTCTATTAAGCTGTGGTGGGCTCAGGTAATTGAGACTCCAGAGGCTAGTAGAACGGAGGTATTGAGGAGGGGGACTTCTAGCGGGTTTAGGGGGTGGATTCCGGTCGGGGGTCAGCACCCTCCTAGTTCTGGGGTAGGGGCGAGGCTTGAATGGTAGAAAGCTCAAAAGAATCCACTGAAAAATAGGACCTCGGATACGATAAATAGAACTATTCCGTATCGTAAACCTTTTTGGACGGAGGGGGTGTGGTGTCCTTGGAATGTGCTCTCTCGGATAATGTCTCGCCATCATTGATATATTGTTAGCATATTTGTAATTAAGCCTAGCGACAGTAGGAGGCTTGAATTGTAGTGGAATCACATAATTAGGCCGGATGTTATTAGAAGGGCTGAGAGGGCTCCTGTAAGGGGTCAAGGGCTAGGATTCACTATGTGGTATGCGTGGGTCTGGTGGGTCATTAAGTATTGTCATGTAGGTATAGGCTTACTAGTAGGGTAAAAACATAGGCTTGAATTATAGCTACGGCGAATTCAAGAATTGTGAGTAAAATTAGGACTACAAAGGTGATGAGGGCTGTTAGTGTACTAATATTTATTAGGGCTAGGGTAGCTCCTCCAATTAGGTGCATCAATAAATGGCCTGCTGTGATATTAGCTGTTAGTCGAACGGCCAGGGCTACGGGTTGAATGAATAGGCTGATAGTTTCGATAATTACTAGTATAGGGATTAGTGGTGTGGGTGTTCCTTGGGGGAGGAAATGTGCTAGTGATGCTTTCGTTTTATTGCGGAAGCCAGTAACCACAGTCCCAGCTCATAGAGGAACTGCTATGCCTAAATTTATTGATAGTTGTGTAGTAGGAGTAAATGAGTGCGGAAGGAGTCCTAGAAGGTTAGTAGCCCCAATAAATATGATTAGAGATATTAGCATTAAGGATCAGGTCTGTCCTTTGTAATTATGAATAGTCATTATTTGCTTAGACGTGAGTCGAATTAGCCAATGTTGAAAAGAGATTAAGCGGTTATTAATTAGTCGGGCAGGGGTTGGGAATAATATACTTGGGAATATGACAACAAGGGTAACAATAGGAAGTCCTATTATTGTTGGGGTAATAAAAGAGGCAAATAAATTTTCGTTCATTTCGTTTCTCAGGGGATGTTTTGTTTATGCGTTTTACTAAATTTGGGCTCTGGAGTTGAATAATAGATGTGTTTAGAGAGTTTTAGTTGAAATAGGATGAATAAGGTTATGAGTATTGATAGAATTGTGATGAATCACGTTGATGTGTCCAGTTGCGGCATGTCACTAAGGAGAATTTATAGTTCTCATTCTTTAACTTAAAAGGTTAACGCTGACTAGCTTCTTAGTGAGCTTATAATATAGAGGCGGATCACTCCTCAAAATACTTTAGTGGTACCATCTCAAGGACAATTGGCATAAAGCTATGATTTGAGCCGCAAATTTCTGAACACTGTCCATAGAAAAGTCCAGGTCGTGTTGACATTAGTGTAACTTGATTTAGGCGCCCAGGGACTGCGTCTGTTTTTACTCCTAAGGAGGGGACTGCTCATGAGTGCAGTACATCTTCAGAGGTAACTAGTATTCGGATAGTTATTTCCATTGGTAGAACGACTCGGTTGTCCACTTCCAGTAGGCGTAGTTCACCTGGTTTTAGGTCTGATGTTGGGATTATATAGGAGTCGAAGCTGAGATCCTCATAATCAGTATATTCATAGCTTCAGTACCATTGATGGCCAATTGTTTTGACGGTTAGAACTGGGTTATTGATTTCATCCATCATGTAAAGGATTCGTAGCGATGGGAGGGCGATTGTAATTAGAATGATCGCAGGTAAGATGGTTCAAATGGTCTCGACTTCTTGGGCATCCATGGTGCTCGTGTGTGTTAATTTAGTTGTTAGCATCAGAGTAATGATATATAATACTAGAGAACTGATTAAAAATACTACTATTAAAGCGTGATCATGGAAGTATAGTAGCTCTTCTATAATAGGGGATGTAGCATCTTGAAAACCTAGTTGAAATGGGTATGGCATAGAGGTATACAGGATTTTCACCTATAATTTAACCTTGACAAGGTCATGTAAGTTTTACTAATACCTCTAGATCGAGAAAGTCATAGTGGCTATGGGGTTGGCTTGAAACCAATTAGAGAGGGTTCGATTCCTTCCTTTCTTATCTATTTTAGGTTAATGTAGGTTGGCTCTTCGAATGTGTGATAGGGTGGCGGACATCCGTGTAGTCACTCTAGATTGGTGGCTGTTAGCTCTACGGTTATAACTTCTCGTTTTGATGCAAATGCCTCTCATACAATAAAAACCATTAGTATGACTGCTGTTAGGGAGATAAAGGAGCCTACAGATGAGATAGTGTTTCATGTGGTGTAGGCATCTGGGTAGTCAGAGTAGCGTCGAGGTATTCCAGAGAGACCTAAAAAGTGTTGTGGGAAGAAAGTTAGATTTACGCCTACAAATATAATTGCGAACTGAATTTTTGCCCATGTATCATCAATAGTATATCCCGAGAATAATGGGAATCAGTGGATTAGTCCTCCTATGATGGCAAATACTGCCCCCATTGATAAGACATAGTGGAAATGGGCAACTACATAATATGTGTCGTGAAGAACAATATCTAATGATGAATTGGCTAGTACAATTCCTGTTAGACCTCCTACGGTGAACAGGAAGATAAAGCCTAGAGCTCATAGTATAGCGGGGGATCATTTAATGTTACCTCCGTGGAGTGTTGCTAGTCAACTAAATACTTTTACTCCCGTTGGGATTGCAATGATTATTGTGGCGGATGTAAAATAAGCGCGTGTATCTACGTCTATGCCTACGGTAAATATGTGGTGGGCTCACACAATAAAGCCTAGGAAGCCAATGGATATCATAGCTCAGACTATTCCCATGTAGCCGAAGGGTTCTTTTTTTCCAGAGTAGTAAGTGACGATGTGGGAGATTATTCCAAAGCCAGGTAAAATTAGAATATAGACTTCTGGGTGGCCGAAGAATCAGAATAGGTGTTGGTACAGGATGGGGTCTCCTCCTCCTGCAGGATCAAAGAAAGTTGTATTTAAGTTACGATCTGTTAGTAGTATAGTAATACCGGCTGCTAGTACTGGCAGGGAGAGCAGTAAGAGGACAGCGGTGATTAAGACGGATCAGACGAATAGGGGAGTCTGATATTGGGATATGGCGGGTGGTTTTATGTTGATGATAGTAGTAATAAAATTAATGGCCCCTAGGATTGAAGATACTCCTGCTAGGTGTAAAGAGAAAATAGTTAGGTCAACAGAAGCACCTGCATGGGCCAGGTTTCCGGCTAGAGGGGGGTAAACAGTTCAACCAGTGCCTGCCCCAGCTTCAACTATGGATGATGCTAGAAGTAGTAGGAATGAGGGGGGTAGCAGCCAGAAGCTCATGTTGTTCATACGGGGGAATGCCATGTCTGGTGCGCCAATCATTAAAGGAACTAGTCAATTTCCGAAGCCTCCAATCATGATTGGTATAACTATAAAGAAAATTATAACAAATGCGTGGGCCGTAACAACTACGTTGTAGATTTGATCATCTCCGAGTAGTGTTCCGGGCTGTCCTAATTCGGCTCGAATTAGTAGACTTAGCCCTGTTCCTACTATCCCAGCCCAAGCGCCGAATAGCAGATAGAGGGTACCGATATCTTTGTGGTTTGTTGAAAATAATCAGCGGTTTATGAACATAGGTAAGATGGCCGAGTAGGCATTAGACTGTAAATCTAAAGACAGAGGTGACAACCCTCTTCTTATCAAGTCCTGTGGTGATTAACACATTGAATTGCAAGTTCAAAGAAGCAGCTTCAAACTCTGCCGGGGCTTCTCCCGCCTTTTTTTTTCTCACGGCGGGAGAAGTAGATTGAAGCCAGTTGACTAGGGTATTTAGCTGTTAACTAAAATTTCGTGGGATACAGGCCCACCAATCTAGGAAGGGCTTAGCTTAATTAAAGTAGTTGATTTGCATTCAATTGATGTAGGATAGAGTCTTGCAGTCCTTATTAGGCAGGAATTAAGTATTTGTACTTGCTTAGAGCTTTGAAGGCTCTTGGTCTAGTTTAACCTAAATTCCTAGTATAGTACTGATATTATAGGGGTGAGAGGTAGTATTATAGTGGATAGAACTACTATAATTGGCAGCGATGGTATTCGTTTTGTATTTTCAAACTGTCATTTTATTTTTATGTTATTAGATGAGGGGAACATGGTAAGTGCTGTGGAGTATGTTAGTCGCATATAAAAGTATAGGTTTAATAGTGCTATTATGGCTATTATAGTTGGAAGAATGATGCTGTCATTTTTTGTTAATTCTTGGATGATTATTCATTTGGGTGCAAATCCAGATAGGGGAGGGAGGCCTCCTATGGACATTATAACAGTGAGAATTAGTGTTGTAATGACAGGTGTTTTGTTTCAGGTTTGTGATAGAGAAAGGAGTGTAGTAGTGGAGTTGATTATAAATAGTATAAATATTGTGATTGTTATTGTGAGATATATTAGTAGGTACAGTACTGTTATAGTGGGGTTATAGACTATTACTGCGGTTATTCAGCCTATGTGCCCAATTGATGAGTAGGCTATAATTTTTCGTAGTTGCGTTTGATTAAGCCCTCCTCAGCCCCCAATTATAATTGATAGGACAGATATAGTTAATAGTATGTTTGGGTTAATGGATGGGGCAATTTGGTAGAGCACAGAAAGGGGGGCTAGTTTTTGTCAGGTCAGTAGGATCAGTCCTGATGCTAAGGGAATGCCTTGTGTGACTTCTGGTACTCAGAAGTGGAATGGGGCCAGTCCCAGTTTTATGGTTAGGGCGGTAGTGATTATGATGGATGAGGTTTGGTTGAAGATTTTTGTGGTAGTTCATTGACCTGAATATAGTAAGTTAATAATTACTCCTAATATGAGTAGTATTGACGCGGTAGCTTGGGTAAGGAAATACTTAGTGGAGGCTTCTATGGATCGGGGGGTGAAATTTTTTATTAGGACTGGAATGATGGCAAGCATGTTTATTTCGAAGCCAATTCAGATAAATAATCAGTGAGAGCTAATTATAACAATTAAAGTTCCTGCTATAATTGTGAGTAAGATAATGCTAAAGATTAGGGGATTTATTAGTACGGGAAGGGTATAAACCAACATTTTCGGGGTATGGGCCCGATAGCTTATTTAGCTGACCTTACTATAGAATATGGTGTAGTGTGGTAGCACGAAGAATTTTGAATTCTTAGGGGTAGGTTCAACTCCTGCAGTTCTAGAAATAAGAGGGCTTAAACCTCTATTATTTACTCTATCAAAGTAATTCTTTTGTCAGACATATTTCTTATGTTTGGGGCGGAATACCTGCTGTTGAGATGGGTAATGAGACATGTCATATGCATAGGGCTAAGGTTAGGGGGAGAAAATTTTTTCATAGTAGGTGTATTAGTTGATCATATCGAAATCGGGGGTAGGATGCTCGGATTCATAGAAAGGTTACGGTTAATAGTAGCGTTTTAAGGACAAAGTTAGCTGTGTATAGTTCTGGTATATAGGGATTATGAAAGGCTCCGAAGAATAAAATAGTTGTAAAAGCATTTATTATAATAATGTTAGCGTATTCTGCTATAAAAAATATGGCGAAAGGGCCAGCTGCATATTCTACGTTAAAGCCCGATACTAATTCTGATTCCCCTTCGGTAAGGTCAAATGGGGCCCGATTGGTTTCAGCTAGTGTGGAGATAAATCATATTATGGCTAGAGGTCAGGCTGGGATAATTATTCATATATGCTCTTGTGTTGTGATAAGTGTTGAAAGAGTAAAGGATCCATTTATTAGAAGTACGGAGAGTAGAATAATGGCTAGTGTAACTTCATATGAGATAGTTTGAGCAACAGCTCGGAGAGCACCAATTAGTGCATATTTTGAATTGGAGGCTCAGCCAGATCATAGAATAGAGTAGACAGCTAAGCTGGACATAGCTAGTATAAATAGTACACCTAGGTTTATGTCAACAAGGGGCTGTGGCATTGGGAGGGGGATCCATATGGTTAGAGCTAGGGTTAGAGCTAGGATGGGGGCGAGGATGAATATGGTGATAGAAGAGGTGGCGGGGCGTAGTGGTTCTTTAGTAAATAGTTTGATAGCGTCTGCAATTGGTTGTAGTAGACCGTAGGGTCCTACGACATTAGGGCCTTTTCGGAGTTGTATATAGCCTAGGACTTTTCGTTCTACTAGGGTGAGAAATGCTACTGCTAAGAGGATAGGGACAATAAGTGTAAGGATATTAATTATGAACATGTATGTTAGGGAGAGGAATTGAACCTCTGGGTGTAAAATCTTAAGTTTTATACAATTACCGGTCTCTGCCACCCTAACAAGCCCTGATCTAGGGCTGTGTTTTTTTGAACTAGTTAAGTTAAGATTATATCATTAATTAGTTCTAAGGCGCCCCTGCAGGGTAGGCCTTATTTCTCTTGTCCTTTCGTACTGGGAGAAATTGACAAATAGATAGAAACCGACCTGGATTGCTCCGGTCTGAACTCAGATCACGTAGGACTTTAATCGTTGAACAAACGAACCTTTAATAGCGGCTGCACCATTGGGATGTCCTGATCCAACATCGAGGTCGTAAACCCTATTGTCGATATGGACTCTTGAATAGGATTGCGCTGTTATCCCTAGGGTAACTTGTTCCGTTGATCAAATAACTTTGGATCAATAAATGACACTACATTTTGATCGGCAGATCTAAATTTTAGTCACTCGGAGGTTTTTCTGTTCTCCGAGGTCACCCCAACCGAAATTGTTAGCCCAGGTAGAGTGTTGTTATCCCTTGGTGGTTAATTGTATTTTCTTTGGGCTAGTTAATTGAAGCTCCATAGGGTCTTCTCGTCTTATTTGTTCATCCCCGCCTCTGCACGGGGAGGTCAATTTCACTGATTGGAAGCAAGAGACAGTAGAACCCTCGTGTGGCCATTCATACAAGTCCTTATTTAGAGAACAAATGATTATGCTACCTTTGCACGGTCAGGATACCGCGGCCGTTTAACTAATGTCACTGGGCAGGCAGTGCCTCTAATACTAGTAATGCTAGAGGTGATGTTTTTGGTAAACAGGCGGGGCTCGTGTTTGCCGAGTTCCTTTTGCTTCTTTTAATCTTTCCTTAATGCATGCCTGTGTTGGGTTAACAGTAAATTTAATAAATTGTTCATTGGTGGGTTAAATTTATTAAGTGTTAACTGTCAGTAGAATATCCGTTGCTGACATAAGCTTATGCAGGGAGAAATATTTCTTGTTACTCATATTAACATTATTGCTTCTATTAATTAATAGATTAGTCCAGTATTGGGTTAGGAGTTCTTTGTTGACTATTGGAATTAAAACTCTGTTTAATGTTGAGCTTGAACGCTTTCTTAATTGATGGCTGCTTTTAAGCCAACTATGGTATTGGTTGTTTTTACTCTCTAAGTAAGGTTGTATCCTCGGTCTAAAAAGCTGTACCCTTTTAGACTAGCTTTTAAAAATACATTAAAATTAGTGGTTTTTTAGGTATTTTTAAAGTTGAACTTACATTCTTTTCCTGGACAGCCAGCTATCACCAGGCTCGTTAGGCTTGTCACCTCTACTTGCAAATCTTCTCACTATTTTGCCACATAGACGAGTTCGCTCCGTATGCTGTTCACAAGTAGCTCGTCTGGTTTCGGGGTATTTAACTTAAGTTCTCTTTGCTAAAATTTTCTAGTTAAATCATTATGCAAAAGGTACAAGGGTTAATCTTTGCTTTTTATTACTTTTAGGTATTCTTTCATCGTTCCCTTACGGTACTCTCTCTATAGCGCCAATAAATAAATTTCTATCTCCTATACTTTGAAAGAGTAAATAAATGTTTTGTTTAATAGTTTTAAAATAGTTGAAATATGGTGGTTTCTGGGCTAGCTTTAGTTCAACACGTTCATTTTTATGAAATCTCCTAGGTGTAAACTAGGTGCTTTTCTTAAGCTACGTTTTGTTTATCCAAGCACACTTTCCAGTATGCTTACCTTGTTACGACTTGTCTCTTCTCGTATATTTGACACTTGTTATGTTTGCTTACGGGTCTGTTATACTTGAAGAGGGTGACGGGCGGTGTGTGCGTGCTTCATGGCCTAGTTCAATTAAGCACTCTATTCTTAATTTACTGCTAAATCCTCCTTTGGCCCTTAGTTTCATAGGGGCTTTCGTAGGGGTTTTGAGATTTTCTTGGGATAAGAAAATGTAGCCCATTTCTTCCCATCCCATTGGTTACACCTTGACCTAACGTTTTTATGTTTAAATAGTTGAGCTTACTTTTGTTCCCTATAGGGGTTTGCTGGAGATGGCGGTATATAGACTGAATTAGCAAGGGCTGGTAAGGTTGATCGGGGTGTATCGATTATAGAACAGGCTCCTCTAGGGGGTATGAAGCACCGCCAAGTCCTTTGAGTTTTAAGCTGTTGCTAGTAGTACTCTGGCGAGCGATTTTGTTATTGTAATCACTTAAATTTAGGGCTAAGCATAGTGGGGTATCTAATCCCAGTTTGAGTCTTAGCTGTCGTGTAGTGGATTGCATTAGGGTCACTTTCGTAGTTTATTTTTACGCTGGCCATAGCTTTTTACATCTTGGCCAGGGCTTAACTCTATTTACTAGTCTCTCGTTAACACGCTTTACGCCGGGTTTCTATTAATTCGGGTTAATCGTATGACCGCGGTGGCTGGCACGAAATTTACCAACCCTTAAGTAATATAACTTAGTCAAACTTTCGTTTATAACTTAATTTTTGTCACTGCTGTATCCCGTGGGGGTGTGGCCAAGCAAGGCGTCGTTAGCTACAGGGTTGTGTGCTTGATGCCCGCTCCTTCTGTTCAACTAGGACTTAGGGGGCATTCTCACTGGGATGCGGATACTTGCATGTGTAAATTTATCAGAAACTAATAGAAAGGCTGGGATCAAACCTGTGTGTTTATGGGGCCGTGAGCCCATCTAGGCATTTTCAGTGCCTTGCTTTTAAGTTAAGCTACATTAACGGGTCATTTATGGGGGGGGGGGGGTGCCATTAAAAAGGTTGTTGAATTCTGTTTTAAAAATTTTGGCGGATCTAGGGAGATAGCTGTCTGTATATTTTTAATATACTAGAGTAACACATTGGTACGATTTGGCCATGTGATTATTTAAGAAGTTGGGTTTGTGGGCAAAGGTTTGTCCGGGTTCTATAGTTTATGCGCTATGTCTTGTTTTTGGGGTTTGGCAAGACTGTCTGGTGTATAAGGTGGAGCTCGTGGGGGGTAAGGGGGGTTTGTTTAAGCAAGCTAAATACTTGCTAAATGCGTGCGTACACGTGTACGTGTGTGCGTACGTGGGTGTGTATGCGTACGTGTACGTGTACGTGGGTGTGTATGCGTACGTGTACGTGTACGTGGGTGTGTATGCGTACGTGTACGTGGGTGTGTATGCGTACGTGTACGTGTACGTGGGTGTGTATGCGTACGTGTACGTGTACGTGGGTGTGTATGCGTACGTGTACGTGTACGTGGGTGTGTGCATGCGCATGCGCATGTGTACGTGGGTGTGTGTTGTAGTTATGTCCTGTAACCATGGACTGAATAGCACCTTATGGTTGTATGATGCGGGTAAATGATATTTATTAAGTCCAGCTTCAATTGATTTGACTGCGACGGGGCCTCAGACGGCCATAGCGGAGTCCTTGCAAGTTCCCCCCCCCAAATTATAAAAATACCAAATGCATGACACCACAGTTATGTGTGAGCATGGGCTGATTAGTCATTAGTCCATCGAGATGTCTTATTTAAGAGGAAAGTGTGGGCGATTTTAGGTGAGATGGTCCTGAAGTAAGAACCAGATGCCTGGTAAAGTTCCGGTATAGAAACCCCCACGATGGATGGGCCCGGAGCGAGAAGAGGGATCCCTGCCGAGCGGGTTGATGATTTCACGCGGCCTGGTGATTAAGCTCGTGATCTATGGGTTATGATATGCGTGTTGACTGGAAATGATTTGACATAATGTGCTATGCACGAACAAGAATAAGATGTACATGCTTATATGCATGGGGCAAACAATTTTATGCACGATGTACATATAGCACGCAACGCGTGCTGTGACATGTCAGTATTGAGGGTTTATGTATGTTAGACATGATATTTTCTTTTAGTACTAGAGCATTGTTCGAGGACTATGCCGCCGGTTGTGGTGGGATCAGGGGGTAGTTTAATAAGAATTCCAGCTTTGGGTGCTGGTGGTAGGGCTTTGGCCCTTTCCCTGAGTCTTAGGGAGGGTACGATTCTCCTTTGATGGCTTACAAGACCAGTGTAATCAATATACTACGAAGACTCTTCATTTTAAAATGTGGTTTTCAATAATTCCTGCTACTGGCATTAAGATTAGGATTAGGGAGAAGTATAGGATAGATGCTGCTTGACCAATTATAATAAATGGAGGTTCGACTGGCTGTCCTCCAATTCAGGTTAAAGTTAGTAAGTCGGCAACTAGAGTTCAGAACAGGCACTGGCTGATAGGGCGGAATATCATGCTTCGTTGTTTTGATGTGTGTAGTAAAGGGATGAGTGCTAGAATTAGGATAGAGAGGACTAGAGCCAGTACGCCGCCTAATTTGTTGGGGATGGATCGTAGGATGGCATATGCAAATAGGAAGTATCATTCTGGTTTAATATGAGGCGGTGTGTTGAGGGGGTTAGCGGGAGTATAGTTGTCGGGGTCTCCTAGTAGGTCTGGTGAGAATAGTACGAGTAGAAGTAGGGTCAGAATAAGTAGTAGTGCTCCTAGAATGTCTTTAATTGTATAGTAGGGATGGAAGGGGATTTTGTCTATATCCGAAGAAATTCCTGTTGGATTGTTGGAGCCTGTTTCGTGTAAAAATAGTAGATGTACTCCTGCTAGAGCTGCAATGACAAAAGGTAAAATAAAGTGGAAGGCGAAGAATCGTGTAAGGGTGGCTTTATCTACGGAGAACCCTCCTCAGATTCATTCGACTAGTGTTGTGCCAACATATGGAATTGCCGAGAGTAGGTTTGTAATTACTGTTGCCCCTCAAAATGATATTTGGCCTCATGGGAGTACATAGCCCATAAAGGCTGTTGCTATGGCTGTAAATAATAGGATAATTCCAATATTTCAAGTTTCTAGGAAGGCGTAGGAGCCGTAGTAAAGCCCACGACCTACGTGGATATACAAGCAGATGAAGAATATGGAGGCACCATTGGCGTGTAGATAGCGAATAATTCAGCCGTAATTTACGTCTCGGCAGATGTGTGCGACGGAAGAGAAGGCTGTTGTTGTGTCTGATGTATAATGTATTGCTAGAAATAGTCCTGTCATGATTTGCATAATCAAGCAGATTCCTAGGAGGGAGCCGAAGTTTCATCATGATGAGATGTTAGAAGGGGCTGGAAGATCAATAAATGCGTTATTGACAATTTTTAGTAGTGGGTGGGACTTTCGGATATTGGTCATTAAGGTTCTTATAGTTGAATTACAACGATGATTTTTCATGTCATTAGTCGTGGTTAGAGTCCATGTAGGAATATATGATGACGTACATTGTATTTATTTTGAGTATTATATTTGTAATTGGGTTTATTAGTTTTTCTTCTAAGCCCTCTCCGATTTATGGTGGGTTAGGGTTAATTGTGAGTGGTGGGGTTGGTTGTATAATTGTATTAAGTTATGGGGGATCTTTCTTGGGTTTAATAGTGTTTTTGATTTATTTAGGGGGGATAATGGTAGTCTTTGGCTATACTACAGCGATAGCCACGGAGCAGTATCCGGAGGTCTGGGTGTCTAATAAGACGGTGCTAGGGGCTTTTACTTTTGGTTTGGTGGTGGAAATATTAATAGTTGTTTATGTATTGAAGGGGGAAGAGGTCGATTTTATTTTTAAGTTTAATGGGGTAGGGGATTGAGTGGTTTATGATACAGGGGATTCTGGATTTTTTAGTGAAGAAGCTATAGGAATCGCTGCTTTATACAGTTACGGTACTTGGTTAGTTATCGTTACTGGATGGTCGTTACTTATTGGTGTAGTGGTTATTATAGAAATTACACGGGGTAATTAAATAAAATTATAATTAGGGTTAGTGTGATGAGAAATGAGAGGAAATAGAGCTTAATGAGTCCCTTTTGATCTGAGACTAATGTGGAGGCTTTTACTTGTATAAGGGCAAGGGTTTTTGGTAGAGCGGCTTCTAGTCAGACTAAATCTAGCAACACAGACGCTGATTTTTGGCTTATTAGTAGATTTAGATAGGGCACTAGACGGTGTATAATAATAGGGAAGAAGCCTAGAAGGTTAGAGAATTTGAATGATTTTGAGGGCTGAGTAAATTTTAGGTTTTTTGTTATGGTGTTGATTTCTATTGCCAGGATAAAGCCTAGAATTGTGACTAAGAGGGCGGCAAGTTTTAGGTGTGATGGCATTGTTATTTGAGGGACTGTTATAGGGGGGATGTTGTAGGAGATAAAAAATCCAGCGAAGATGCTTCCGATAAGAAGGCGTTTAATGGAGTTGATGAGGAGGGGGTTGTTCTCGTTAATTAGGATTAGTGGGGGGAAGCGAGGTTGGTTTAGGAGGGCATAGAAGATGATGCGTGTGCTGTAAATGGCTGTGAGAGATGTAGCGACTAAAGTAATAAAAAGGGCTCAGGCGTTGGTGTATGACGTATTGGCAGCTTCAATAATTATGTCCTTGGAGTAGAATCCTGTGAGAAAGGGGATTCCAGTCAAGGCTAGGCTTCCGATGATAAGAGCTGTGGTGGTAAAGGGTATCGTTTTGTAAAGGCCTCCTATTTTTCGGATGTCTTGTTCGTCGTTTAGGCTGTGGATGATAGAGCCTGAGCATATAAATAGTATGGCTTTGAAGAAAGCGTGTGTGCAGATATGTAGAAATGCAAGGTGAGGCTGGTTGATGCCAATCGTTACTATTATAAGACCTAGTTGGCTTGAGGTGGAGAAGGCTACAATTTTTTTGATATCATTTTGAGTTAGGGCGCAGATTGCTGTAAATAGGGTGGTAATTGCGCCTAAACATAGCGTAAGTGTCTGGGCGGTCTTGTTGTTTTCTATCAGTGGGTAAAATCGGATGAGTAGGAATACCCCTGCTACGACTATTGTACTTGAGTGTAGTAGGGCGGAGACGGGAGTGGGGCCTTCTATCGCAGAGGGTAGTCAAGGGTGTAAGCCAAATTGGGCAGATTTTCCTGCTGCGGCTAGGAGGAGTCCCATTAGGGGTGCGGTGGGGCAGTCTTGTGTGAGAATAAAGATTTGTTGTATTTCTCATGTATTTAGGTTGGAAAGAAATCATGCTATGGATGCTACAAATCCAATGTCTCCAATGCGGTTATACAGGATTGCTTGTAGGGCTGCTGTATTTGCGTCTGTTCGGCCATATCATCACCCAATTAGTAAGAAAGACATGATCCCTACTCCTTCTCAGCCAATAAATAGTTGAAATAAGTTATTGGCAGTTACTAGAATTAATATTGTGATGAGGAATAGAAGAAGATACTTAAAGAATTTATTAATATTGGGGTCTGCGTGCATATATCATATTGAGAATTCTACGATAGATCAAGTTACAAATAGTGCAATTGGTACAAATATTATTGAGAAGTAATCTATTTTAAAACTAAGTGAAAGTTTTAGTGTGTGGATTGTGATTCAGTGTCAGTTTGAGATAATGACTTCTTGGTTTAGGTGAATAAATATTATAGTTGGAATTAGACTTACAGTGAAGGCACATGCGATGGTATTTTTTACGTAGAGAGGGTATTGTTTGCTCTTATAGATGTCAGAAGTTGATATTATAATTGGTAGTGTGAGTAATAATAGTGTAAGTAGTGCGAAGGTAGTGAATATGTTTATTACTTTTATTTGGAGTTGCACCAATTTTTTGGCTCCTAAGGCCAACGGATTACTTCTATCCTTTAAAAGTTTGAAAAAGCCATGCTGTTAGGCATGGTGGCATGAGTTAGCAGTTCTTGCATACTTTTTCGGTAGGTAAAGAGTTTTAATCTCTTACTGCTAGATTCACAATCTAGTGTTCTTCTTAAACTATACTTACAGTATGTGAAGCCTATGATGACTTTAGGGTTGAGTGATAGCATTAGTAGGGGGAGCATATGTAAAGCTATGAGTGAGTTTTCTCGTGTGTAAGTGGGTTTAATATTGTTGATGTGGTAGGTATGATTTCCTCGTTGTGTTATGATGAGCATATATAATGAGTATAGGGCTGTGATTATCATGTTGGCTCCCATTAGGATAATTGTGATGTTAGATCAGGAGAATGAGGCTATAATTACGAACAATTCTCCAAGTAGATTAATTGTAGGGGGTAGGGCTAGGTTAGTGAGACTTGCCAGTAGTCATCATATTGCTATTAAAGGTAGTAGTGTTTGCAGGCCTCGCGCCAGGATTATTGTTCGACTGTGGGTACGTTCATAATTTGTATTTGCTAGACAGAAAAGTATAGAGGATGTGAGTCCGTGGGCGACTATGAGGGTGGTAGCCCCTATGTAGCTTCAGGGAGTTTGGATTAGGATGGCTACAATAACCAGGGCCATGTGACTAACTGAGGAGTAGGCAATAAGTGACTTTAGGTCAGTTTGGCGTAAGCAGATGGAGCTAGTCATAATTATGCCTCAGAGGGATAATATTAGAAATGGATATGCTATGTACTCTGTGAGGGGATTTAGTATAGCTGTGAGGCGTATTATGCCGTAGCCTCCTAGTTTGAGCAGGACTGCGGCCAGGACTATGGATCCTGCAATTGGGGCTTCTACATGAGCCTTAGGCAGTCATAGGTGTAAGCCGTATAGGGGTATTTTTACTATAAATGCTATTATGCATGCTAGTCATAGCAGTGCATTGGATCAGGAGTCTATTAGGGGTTGGTTTCAGTATTGCATAATTAGAAAATTTAAGGAGCCTACTGTGTTTTGGATATAGACAAGTGCAACTAGGAGGGGAAGAGATCCTGCTAGGGTGTAAAATAAGAAATAGGAGCCTGCATTAAGTCGTTCTGTTTGATTACCTCATCGGGTGATAATAATTAGGGTAGGGACTAGGGTTGCCTCAAATAGGATGTAAAACATGATTAGTTCTGATGCAGTGAATGTTATGATTAGGAGAACTTGTAGTAGAATTAGTATAGTGATGTATAGCTTTTTTCGTGTAAGGGGTTCTTTGGAAAGGTGAGACTGGCTGGCAATTAGTATCAGGGGTAGTAGCCATGTTGTTAGGACCAGTAGGGGTGCTGATAGAGCATCTGAGAAAAATAGGAGCGAGAAATTAGTGCTGTTGTCACTGTATTGGCTAAGTAGGGATAGACTAATAAGGCTAATTAGTAGGCTATATATTGTTGGATTAATTCAGATTATGCTATTTTTTGATAGTCAGGTCAGGGGGATTAGTATGATGGAGGGAAAGATAATTTTTAGCATTGTAGGAGATTCAGGTTTTGTACGTAATCTGTGCCATACGTATTTGAGATTATTACTAGTAGGGCTAAACCCAGTGCGGCCTCACATGCCGCGAATACTAGGAGGATGATAGGTATCATGCTAGCCAGGGTAAAGTGGGTACTTAGAATTGTTAGAGATGCTATTACAAAAAGGGAAAGTATTATGCCTTCTAGACATAGTAGAGAAGATATTAGGTGAGACCGGTATATTAGGAGGCCAATAAGGGATATAGTAAATGCTAGTATAATATTTATGTATACTATGGACATTTGATAATTATGAACTTAATCATAATCTAATGAGTCGAAATCATTAATTTTATTTAAACTAATTATCATATTCAGTTCATTCTAGTCCTTTTTGAGTTCACTCGTAGGCGAGACTAATTGCTAATAGTGAAATGAGAAGGAGGGCTATAGTTAGTATAGTGTGTAGATGATTTGTTTGGGTTGCCCAGGGAAGTGGTAAGAGGAGGGCAATTTCTAGGTCAAATAGAAGGAATGTAATAGCAATCAGAAAAAATTTTATGGAAAAAGGTAGGCGGGCAGATCCTATGGGGTCGAAGCCACACTCATAAGGACTTGTTTTTTCTGCGTAAACATTTAATTGGGGCAATCAAAATGCAATTAGTACGAGGAGTGATGCTAGGGTAGTGTTTGTAAGTAGAGCCAGTAGGAGATTGATTATCCTTTTTCGGGTCTCTCCGAATCTAACTGATTGGAAGTCAGTTGTACTAATTAATACTAAAAGGACAGGAGCCTCATCAATAAATGGAGACGTAAAGGAATAGTCACACAACATCTACGAAATGTCAATATCAAGCAGCGGCTTCAAATCCGAAGTGGTGGCTAGATGTGAAGTGAAATTTTAATTGTCGTAAAAAGCAGACAGCAAGGAAAGTGGAGCCAATAATGACATGTAAGCCATGGAAGCCAGTGGCTACGAAAAAAGTGGAGCCGTAAACACTATCAGAGATTGTAAAAGGTGCTTCGTAGTACTCTGAAGCCTGTAGTAGTGTGAAATATAATCCTAGAGCAATTGTAATAAATAGGGCTTGTAGTATGTGAGTGCGATTTCCTTCTATTAAGCTGTGGTGGGCTCAGGTAATTGAGACTCCAGAGGCTAGTAGAACGGAGGTATTGAGGAGGGGGACTTCTAGCGGGTTTAGGGGGTGGATTCCGGTCGGGGGTCAGCACCCTCCTAGTTCTGGGGTAGGGGCGAGGCTTGAATGGTAGAAAGCTCAAAAGAATCCACTGAAAAATAGGACCTCGGATACGATAAATAGAACTATTCCGTATCGTAAACCTTTTTGGACGGAGGGGGTGTGGTGTCCTTGGAATGTGCTCTCTCGGATAATGTCTCGCCATCATTGATATATTGTTAGCATATTTGTAATTAAGCCTAGCGACAGTAGGAGGCTTGAATTGTAGTGGAATCACATAATTAGGCCGGATGTTATTAGAAGGGCTGAGAGGGCTCCTGTAAGGGGTCAAGGGCTAGGATTCACTATGTGGTATGCGTGGGTCTGGTGGGTCATTAAGTATTGTCATGTAGGTATAGGCTTACTAGTAGGGTAAAAACATAGGCTTGAATTATAGCTACGGCGAATTCAAGAATTGTGAGTAAAATTAGGACTACAAAGGTGATGAGGGCTGTTAGTGTACTAATATTTATTAGGGCTAGGGTAGCTCCTCCAATTAGGTGCATCAATAAATGGCCTGCTGTGATATTAGCTGTTAGTCGAACGGCCAGGGCTACGGGTTGAATGAATAGGCTGATAGTTTCGATAATTACTAGTATAGGGATTAGTGGTGTGGGTGTTCCTTGGGGGAGGAAATGTGCTAGTGATGCTTTCGTTTTATTGCGGAAGCCAGTAACCACAGTCCCAGCTCATAGAGGAACTGCTATGCCTAAATTTATTGATAGTTGTGTAGTAGGAGTAAATGAGTGCGGAAGGAGTCCTAGAAGGTTAGTAGCCCCAATAAATATGATTAGAGATATTAGCATTAAGGATCAGGTCTGTCCTTTGTAATTATGAATAGTCATTATTTGCTTAGACGTGAGTCGAATTAGCCAATGTTGAAAAGAGATTAAGCGGTTATTAATTAGTCGGGCAGGGGTTGGGAATAATATACTTGGGAATATGACAACAAGGGTAACAATAGGAAGTCCTATTATTGTTGGGGTAATAAAAGAGGCAAATAAATTTTCGTTCATTTCGTTTCTCAGGGGATGTTTTGTTTATGCGTTTTACTAAATTTGGGCTCTGGAGTTGAATAATAGATGTGTTTAGAGAGTTTTAGTTGAAATAGGATGAATAAGGTTATGAGTATTGATAGAATTGTGATGAATCACGTTGATGTGTCCAGTTGCGGCATGTCACTAAGGAGAATTTATAGTTCTCATTCTTTAACTTAAAAGGTTAACGCTGACTAGCTTCTTAGTGAGCTTATAATATAGAGGCGGATCACTCCTCAAAATACTTTAGTGGTACCATCTCAAGGACAATTGGCATAAAGCTATGATTTGAGCCGCAAATTTCTGAACACTGTCCATAGAAAAGTCCAGGTCGTGTTGACATTAGTGTAACTTGATTTAGGCGCCCAGGGACTGCGTCTGTTTTTACTCCTAAGGAGGGGACTGCTCATGAGTGCAGTACATCTTCAGAGGTAACTAGTATTCGGATAGTTATTTCCATTGGTAGAACGACTCGGTTGTCCACTTCCAGTAGGCGTAGTTCACCTGGTTTTAGGTCTGATGTTGGGATTATATAGGAGTCGAAGCTGAGATCCTCATAATCAGTATATTCATAGCTTCAGTACCATTGATGGCCAATTGTTTTGACGGTTAGAACTGGGTTATTGATTTCATCCATCATGTAAAGGATTCGTAGCGATGGGAGGGCGATTGTAATTAGAATGATCGCAGGTAAGATGGTTCAAATGGTCTCGACTTCTTGGGCATCCATGGTGCTCGTGTGTGTTAATTTAGTTGTTAGCATCAGAGTAATGATATATAATACTAGAGAACTGATTAAAAATACTACTATTAAAGCGTGATCATGGAAGTATAGTAGCTCTTCTATAATAGGGGATGTAGCATCTTGAAAACCTAGTTGAAATGGGTATGGCATAGAGGTATACAGGATTTTCACCTATAATTTAACCTTGACAAGGTCATGTAAGTTTTACTAATACCTCTAGATCGAGAAAGTCATAGTGGCTATGGGGTTGGCTTGAAACCAATTAGAGAGGGTTCGATTCCTTCCTTTCTTATCTATTTTAGGTTAATGTAGGTTGGCTCTTCGAATGTGTGATAGGGTGGCGGACATCCGTGTAGTCACTCTAGATTGGTGGCTGTTAGCTCTACGGTTATAACTTCTCGTTTTGATGCAAATGCCTCTCATACAATAAAAACCATTAGTATGACTGCTGTTAGGGAGATAAAGGAGCCTACAGATGAGATAGTGTTTCATGTGGTGTAGGCATCTGGGTAGTCAGAGTAGCGTCGAGGTATTCCAGAGAGACCTAAAAAGTGTTGTGGGAAGAAAGTTAGATTTACGCCTACAAATATAATTGCGAACTGAATTTTTGCCCATGTATCATCAATAGTATATCCCGAGAATAATGGGAATCAGTGGATTAGTCCTCCTATGATGGCAAATACTGCCCCCATTGATAAGACATAGTGGAAATGGGCAACTACATAATATGTGTCGTGAAGAACAATATCTAATGATGAATTGGCTAGTACAATTCCTGTTAGACCTCCTACGGTGAACAGGAAGATAAAGCCTAGAGCTCATAGTATAGCGGGGGATCATTTAATGTTACCTCCGTGGAGTGTTGCTAGTCAACTAAATACTTTTACTCCCGTTGGGATTGCAATGATTATTGTGGCGGATGTAAAATAAGCGCGTGTATCTACGTCTATGCCTACGGTAAATATGTGGTGGGCTCACACAATAAAGCCTAGGAAGCCAATGGATATCATAGCTCAGACTATTCCCATGTAGCCGAAGGGTTCTTTTTTTCCAGAGTAGTAAGTGACGATGTGGGAGATTATTCCAAAGCCAGGTAAAATTAGAATATAGACTTCTGGGTGGCCGAAGAATCAGAATAGGTGTTGGTACAGGATGGGGTCTCCTCCTCCTGCAGGATCAAAGAAAGTTGTATTTAAGTTACGATCTGTTAGTAGTATAGTAATACCGGCTGCTAGTACTGGCAGGGAGAGCAGTAAGAGGACAGCGGTGATTAAGACGGATCAGACGAATAGGGGAGTCTGATATTGGGATATGGCGGGTGGTTTTATGTTGATGATAGTAGTAATAAAATTAATGGCCCCTAGGATTGAAGATACTCCTGCTAGGTGTAAAGAGAAAATAGTTAGGTCAACAGAAGCACCTGCATGGGCCAGGTTTCCGGCTAGAGGGGGGTAAACAGTTCAACCAGTGCCTGCCCCAGCTTCAACTATGGATGATGCTAGAAGTAGTAGGAATGAGGGGGGTAGCAGCCAGAAGCTCATGTTGTTCATACGGGGGAATGCCATGTCTGGTGCGCCAATCATTAAAGGAACTAGTCAATTTCCGAAGCCTCCAATCATGATTGGTATAACTATAAAGAAAATTATAACAAATGCGTGGGCCGTAACAACTACGTTGTAGATTTGATCATCTCCGAGTAGTGTTCCGGGCTGTCCTAATTCGGCTCGAATTAGTAGACTTAGCCCTGTTCCTACTATCCCAGCCCAAGCGCCGAATAGCAGATAGAGGGTACCGATATCTTTGTGGTTTGTTGAAAATAATCAGCGGTTTATGAACATAGGTAAGATGGCCGAGTAGGCATTAGACTGTAAATCTAAAGACAGAGGTGACAACCCTCTTCTTATCAAGTCCTGTGGTGATTAACACATTGAATTGCAAGTTCAAAGAAGCAGCTTCAAACTCTGCCGGGGCTTCTCCCGCCTTTTTTTTTCTCACGGCGGGAGAAGTAGATTGAAGCCAGTTGACTAGGGTATTTAGCTGTTAACTAAAATTTCGTGGGATACAGGCCCACCAATCTAGGAAGGGCTTAGCTTAATTAAAGTAGTTGATTTGCATTCAATTGATGTAGGATAGAGTCTTGCAGTCCTTATTAGGCAGGAATTAAGTATTTGTACTTGCTTAGAGCTTTGAAGGCTCTTGGTCTAGTTTAACCTAAATTCCTAGTATAGTACTGATATTATAGGGGTGAGAGGTAGTATTATAGTGGATAGAACTACTATAATTGGCAGCGATGGTATTCGTTTTGTATTTTCAAACTGTCATTTTATTTTTATGTTATTAGATGAGGGGAACATGGTAAGTGCTGTGGAGTATGTTAGTCGCATATAAAAGTATAGGTTTAATAGTGCTATTATGGCTATTATAGTTGGAAGAATGATGCTGTCATTTTTTGTTAATTCTTGGATGATTATTCATTTGGGTGCAAATCCAGATAGGGGAGGGAGGCCTCCTATGGACATTATAACAGTGAGAATTAGTGTTGTAATGACAGGTGTTTTGTTTCAGGTTTGTGATAGAGAAAGGAGTGTAGTAGTGGAGTTGATTATAAATAGTATAAATATTGTGATTGTTATTGTGAGATATATTAGTAGGTACAGTACTGTTATAGTGGGGTTATAGACTATTACTGCGGTTATTCAGCCTATGTGCCCAATTGATGAGTAGGCTATAATTTTTCGTAGTTGCGTTTGATTAAGCCCTCCTCAGCCCCCAATTATAATTGATAGGACAGATATAGTTAATAGTATGTTTGGGTTAATGGATGGGGCAATTTGGTAGAGCACAGAAAGGGGGGCTAGTTTTTGTCAGGTCAGTAGGATCAGTCCTGATGCTAAGGGAATGCCTTGTGTGACTTCTGGTACTCAGAAGTGGAATGGGGCCAGTCCCAGTTTTATGGTTAGGGCGGTAGTGATTATGATGGATGAGGTTTGGTTGAAGATTTTTGTGGTAGTTCATTGACCTGAATATAGTAAGTTAATAATTACTCCTAATATGAGTAGTATTGACGCGGTAGCTTGGGTAAGGAAATACTTAGTGGAGGCTTCTATGGATCGGGGGGTGAAATTTTTTATTAGGACTGGAATGATGGCAAGCATGTTTATTTCGAAGCCAATTCAGATAAATAATCAGTGAGAGCTAATTATAACAATTAAAGTTCCTGCTATAATTGTGAGTAAGATAATGCTAAAGATTAGGGGATTTATTAGTACGGGAAGGGTATAAACCAACATTTTCGGGGTATGGGCCCGATAGCTTATTTAGCTGACCTTACTATAGAATATGGTGTAGTGTGGTAGCACGAAGAATTTTGAATTCTTAGGGGTAGGTTCAACTCCTGCAGTTCTAGAAATAAGAGGGCTTAAACCTCTATTATTTACTCTATCAAAGTAATTCTTTTGTCAGACATATTTCTTATGTTTGGGGCGGAATACCTGCTGTTGAGATGGGTAATGAGACATGTCATATGCATAGGGCTAAGGTTAGGGGGAGAAAATTTTTTCATAGTAGGTGTATTAGTTGATCATATCGAAATCGGGGGTAGGATGCTCGGATTCATAGAAAGGTTACGGTTAATAGTAGCGTTTTAAGGACAAAGTTAGCTGTGTATAGTTCTGGTATATAGGGATTATGAAAGGCTCCGAAGAATAAAATAGTTGTAAAAGCATTTATTATAATAATGTTAGCGTATTCTGCTATAAAAAATATGGCGAAAGGGCCAGCTGCATATTCTACGTTAAAGCCCGATACTAATTCTGATTCCCCTTCGGTAAGGTCAAATGGGGCCCGATTGGTTTCAGCTAGTGTGGAGATAAATCATATTATGGCTAGAGGTCAGGCTGGGATAATTATTCATATATGCTCTTGTGTTGTGATAAGTGTTGAAAGAGTAAAGGATCCATTTATTAGAAGTACGGAGAGTAGAATAATGGCTAGTGTAACTTCATATGAGATAGTTTGAGCAACAGCTCGGAGAGCACCAATTAGTGCATATTTTGAATTGGAGGCTCAGCCAGATCATAGAATAGAGTAGACAGCTAAGCTGGACATAGCTAGTATAAATAGTACACCTAGGTTTATGTCAACAAGGGGCTGTGGCATTGGGAGGGGGATCCATATGGTTAGAGCTAGGGTTAGAGCTAGGATGGGGGCGAGGATGAATATGGTGATAGAAGAGGTGGCGGGGCGTAGTGGTTCTTTAGTAAATAGTTTGATAGCGTCTGCAATTGGTTGTAGTAGACCGTAGGGTCCTACGACATTAGGGCCTTTTCGGAGTTGTATATAGCCTAGGACTTTTCGTTCTACTAGGGTGAGAAATGCTACTGCTAAGAGGATAGGGACAATAAGTGTAAGGATATTAATTATGAACATGTATGTTAGGGAGAGGAATTGAACCTCTGGGTGTAAAATCTTAAGTTTTATACAATTACCGGTCTCTGCCACCCTAACAAGCCCTGATCTAGGGCTGTGTTTTTTTGAACTAGTTAAGTTAAGATTATATCATTAATTAGTTCTAAGGCGCCCCTGCAGGGTAGGCCTTATTTCTCTTGTCCTTTCGTACTGGGAGAAATTGACAAATAGATAGAAACCGACCTGGATTGCTCCGGTCTGAACTCAGATCACGTAGGACTTTAATCGTTGAACAAACGAACCTTTAATAGCGGCTGCACCATTGGGATGTCCTGATCCAACATCGAGGTCGTAAACCCTATTGTCGATATGGACTCTTGAATAGGATTGCGCTGTTATCCCTAGGGTAACTTGTTCCGTTGATCAAATAACTTTGGATCAATAAATGACACTACATTTTGATCGGCAGATCTAAATTTTAGTCACTCGGAGGTTTTTCTGTTCTCCGAGGTCACCCCAACCGAAATTGTTAGCCCAGGTAGAGTGTTGTTATCCCTTGGTGGTTAATTGTATTTTCTTTGGGCTAGTTAATTGAAGCTCCATAGGGTCTTCTCGTCTTATTTGTTCATCCCCGCCTCTGCACGGGGAGGTCAATTTCACTGATTGGAAGCAAGAGACAGTAGAACCCTCGTGTGGCCATTCATACAAGTCCTTATTTAGAGAACAAATGATTATGCTACCTTTGCACGGTCAGGATACCGCGGCCGTTTAACTAATGTCACTGGGCAGGCAGTGCCTCTAATACTAGTAATGCTAGAGGTGATGTTTTTGGTAAACAGGCGGGGCTCGTGTTTGCCGAGTTCCTTTTGCTTCTTTTAATCTTTCCTTAATGCATGCCTGTGTTGGGTTAACAGTAAATTTAATAAATTGTTCATTGGTGGGTTAAATTTATTAAGTGTTAACTGTCAGTAGAATATCCGTTGCTGACATAAGCTTATGCAGGGAGAAATATTTCTTGTTACTCATATTAACATTATTGCTTCTATTAATTAATAGATTAGTCCAGTATTGGGTTAGGAGTTCTTTGTTGACTATTGGAATTAAAACTCTGTTTAATGTTGAGCTTGAACGCTTTCTTAATTGATGGCTGCTTTTAAGCCAACTATGGTATTGGTTGTTTTTACTCTCTAAGTAAGGTTGTATCCTCGGTCTAAAAAGCTGTACCCTTTTAGACTAGCTTTTAAAAATACATTAAAATTAGTGGTTTTTTAGGTATTTTTAAAGTTGAACTTACATTCTTTTCCTGGACAACCAGCTATCACCAGGCTCGTTAGGCTTGTCACCTCTACTTGCAAATCTTCTCACTATTTTGCCACATAGACGAGTTCGCTCCGTATGCTGTTCACAAGTAGCTCGTCTGGTTTCGGGGTATTTAACTTAAGTTCTCTTTGCTAAAATTTTCTAGTTAAATCATTATGCAAAAGGTACAAGGGTTAATCTTTGCTTTTTATTACTTTTAGGTATTCTTTCATCGTTCCCTTACGGTACTCTCTCTATAGCGCCAATAAATAAATTTCTATCTCCTATACTTTGAAAGAGTAAATAAATGTTTTGTTTAATAGTTTTAAAATAGTTGAAATATGGTGGTTTCTGGGCTAGCTTTAGTTCAACACGTTCATTTTTATGAAATCTCCTAGGTGTAAACTAGGTGCTTTTCTTAAGCTACGTTTTGTTTATCCAAGCACACTTTCCAGTATGCTTACCTTGTTACGACTTGTCTCTTCTCGTATATTTGACACTTGTTATGTTTGCTTACGGGTCTGTTATACTTGAAGAGGGTGACGGGCGGTGTGTGCGTGCTTCATGGCCTAGTTCAATTAAGCACTCTATTCTTAATTTACTGCTAAATCCTCCTTTGGCCCTTAGTTTCATAGGGGCTTTCGTAGGGGTTTTGAGATTTTCTTGGGATAAGAAAATGTAGCCCATTTCTTCCCATCCCATTGGTTACACCTTGACCTAACGTTTTTATGTTTAAATAGTTGAGCTTACTTTTGTTCCCTATAGGGGTTTGCTGGAGATGGCGGTATATAGACTGAATTAGCAAGGGCTGGTAAGGTTGATCGGGGTGTATCGATTATAGAACAGGCTCCTCTAGGGGGTATGAAGCACCGCCAAGTCCTTTGAGTTTTAAGCTGTTGCTAGTAGTACTCTGGCGAGCGATTTTGTTATTGTAATCACTTAAATTTAGGGCTAAGCATAGTGGGGTATCTAATCCCAGTTTGAGTCTTAGCTGTCGTGTAGTGGATTGCATTAGGGTCACTTTCGTAGTTTATTTTTACGCTGGCCATAGCTTTTTACATCTTGGCCAGGGCTTAACTCTATTTACTAGTCTCTCGTTAACACGCTTTACGCCGGGTTTCTATTAATTCGGGTTAATCGTATGACCGCGGTGGCTGGCACGAAATTTACCAACCCTTAAGTAATATAACTTAGTCAAACTTTCGTTTATAACTTAATTTTTGTCACTGCTGTATCCCGTGGGGGTGTGGCCAAGCAAGGCGTCGTTAGCTACAGGGTTGTGTGCTTGATGCCCGCTCCTTCTGTTCAACTAGGACTTAGGGGGCATTCTCACTGGGATGCGGATACTTGCATGTGTAAATTTATCAGAAACTAATAGAAAGGCTGGGATCAAACCTGTGTGTTTATGGGGCCGTGAGCCCATCTAGGCATTTTCAGTGCCTTGCTTTTAAGTTAAGCTACATTAACGGGTCATTTATGGGGGGGGGGGGGTGCCATTAAAAAGGTTGTTGAATTCTGTTTTAAAAATTTTGGCGGATCTAGGGAGATAGCTGTCTGTATATTTTTAATATACTAGAGTAACACATTGGTACGATTTGGCCATGTGATTATTTAAGAAGTTGGGTTTGTGGGCAAAGGTTTGTCCGGGTTCTATAGTTTATGCGCTATGTCTTGTTTTTGGGGTTTGGCAAGACTGTCTGGTGTATAAGGTGGAGCTCGTGGGGGGTAAGGGGGGTTTGTTTAAGCAAGCTAAATACTTGCTAAATGCGTGCGTACACGTGTACGTGTGTGCGTACGTGGGTGTGTATGCGTACGTGTACGTGTACGTGGGTGTGTATGCGTACGTGTACGTGTACGTGGGTGTGTATGCGTACGTGTACGTGGGTGTGTATGCGTACGTGTACGTGTACGTGGGTGTGTATGCGTACGTGTACGTGTACGTGGGTGTGTATGCGTACGTGTACGTGTACGTGGGTGTGTGCATGCGCATGCGCATGTGTACGTGGGTGTGTGTTGTAGTTATGTCCTGTAACCATGGACTGAATAGCACCTTATGGTTGTATGATGCGGGTAAATGATATTTATTAAGTCCAGCTTCAATTGATTTGACTGCGACGGGGCCTCAGACGGCCATAGCGGAGTCCTTGCAAGTTCCCCCCCCCAAATTATAAAAATACCAAATGCATGACACCACAGTTATGTGTGAGCATGGGCTGATTAGTCATTAGTCCATCGAGATGTCTTATTTAAGAGGAAAGTGTGGGCGATTTTAGGTGAGATGGTCCTGAAGTAAGAACCAGATGCCTGGTAAAGTTCCGGTATAGAAACCCCCACGATGGATGGGCCCGGAGCGAGAAGAGGGATCCCTGCCGAGCGGGTTGATGATTTCACGCGGCCTGGTGATTAAGCTCGTGATCTATGGGTTATGATATGCGTGTTGACTGGAAATGATTTGACATAATGTGCTATGCACGAACAAGAATAAGATGTACATGCTTATATGCATGGGGCAAACAATTTTATGCACGATGTACATATAGCACGCAACGCGTGCTGTGACATGTCAGTATTGAGGGTTTATGTATGTTAGACATGATATTTTCTTTTAGTACTAGAGCATTGTTCGAGGACTATGCCGCCGGTTGTGGTGGGATCAGGGGGTAGTTTAATAAGAATTCCAGCTTTGGGTGCTGGTGGTAGGGCTTTGGCCCTTTCCCTGAGTCTTAGGGAGGGTACGATTCTCCTTTGATGGCTTACAAGACCAGTGTAATCAATATACTACGAAGACTCTTCATTTTAAAATGTGGTTTTCAATAATTCCTGCTACTGGCATTAAGATTAGGATTAGGGAGAAGTATAGGATAGATGCTGCTTGACCAATTATAATAAATGGAGGTTCGACTGGCTGTCCTCCAATTCAGGTTAAAGTTAGTAAGTCGGCAACTAGAGTTCAGAACAGGCACTGGCTGATAGGGCGGAATATCATGCTTCGTTGTTTTGATGTGTGTAGTAAAGGGATGAGTGCTAGAATTAGGATAGAGAGGACTAGAGCCAGTACGCCGCCTAATTTGTTGGGGATGGATCGTAGGATGGCATATGCAAATAGGAAGTATCATTCTGGTTTAATATGAGGCGGTGTGTTGAGGGGGTTAGCGGGAGTATAGTTGTCGGGGTCTCCTAGTAGGTCTGGTGAGAATAGTACGAGTAGAAGTAGGGTCAGAATAAGTAGTAGTGCTCCTAGAATGTCTTTAATTGTATAGTAGGGATGGAAGGGGATTTTGTCTATATCCGAAGAAATTCCTGTTGGATTGTTGGAGCCTGTTTCGTGTAAAAATAGTAGATGTACTCCTGCTAGAGCTGCAATGACAAAAGGTAAAATAAAGTGGAAGGCGAAGAATCGTGTAAGGGTGGCTTTATCTACGGAGAACCCTCCTCAGATTCATTCGACTAGTGTTGTGCCAACATATGGAATTGCCGAGAGTAGGTTTGTAATTACTGTTGCCCCTCAAAATGATATTTGGCCTCATGGGAGTACATAGCCCATAAAGGCTGTTGCTATGGCTGTAAATAATAGGATAATTCCAATATTTCAAGTTTCTAGGAAGGCGTAGGAGCCGTAGTAAAGCCCACGACCTACGTGGATATACAAGCAGATGAAGAATATGGAGGCACCATTGGCGTGTAGATAGCGAATAATTCAGCCGTAATTTACGTCTCGGCAGATGTGTGCGACGGAAGAGAAGGCTGTTGTTGTGTCTGATGTATAATGTATTGCTAGAAATAGTCCTGTCATGATTTGCATAATCAAGCAGATTCCTAGGAGGGAGCCGAAGTTTCATCATGATGAGATGTTAGAAGGGGCTGGAAGATCAATAAATGCGTTATTGACAATTTTTAGTAGTGGGTGGGACTTTCGGATATTGGTCATTAAGGTTCTTATAGTTGAATTACAACGATGATTTTTCATGTCATTAGTCGTGGTTAGAGTCCATGTAGGAATATATGATGACGTACATTGTATTTATTTTGAGTATTATATTTGTAATTGGGTTTATTAGTTTTTCTTCTAAGCCCTCTCCGATTTATGGTGGGTTAGGGTTAATTGTGAGTGGTGGGGTTGGTTGTATAATTGTATTAAGTTATGGGGGATCTTTCTTGGGTTTAATAGTGTTTTTGATTTATTTAGGGGGGATAATGGTAGTCTTTGGCTATACTACAGCGATAGCCACGGAGCAGTATCCGGAGGTCTGGGTGTCTAATAAGACGGTGCTAGGGGCTTTTACTTTTGGTTTGGTGGTGGAAATATTAATAGTTGTTTATGTATTGAAGGGGGAAGAGGTCGATTTTATTTTTAAGTTTAATGGGGTAGGGGATTGAGTGGTTTATGATACAGGGGATTCTGGATTTTTTAGTGAAGAAGCTATAGGAATCGCTGCTTTATACAGTTACGGTACTTGGTTAGTTATCGTTACTGGATGGTCGTTACTTATTGGTGTAGTGGTTATTATAGAAATTACACGGGGTAATTAAATAAAATTATAATTAGGGTTAGTGTGATGAGAAATGAGAGGAAATAGAGCTTAATGAGTCCCTTTTGATCTGAGACTAATGTGGAGGCTTTTACTTGTATAAGGGCAAGGGTTTTTGGTAGAGCGGCTTCTAGTCAGACTAAATCTAGCAACACAGACGCTGATTTTTGGCTTATTAGTAGATTTAGATAGGGCACTAGACGGTGTATAATAATAGGGAAGAAGCCTAGAAGGTTAGAGAATTTGAATGATTTTGAGGGCTGAGTAAATTTTAGGTTTTTTGTTATGGTGTTGATTTCTATTGCCAGGATAAAGCCTAGAATTGTGACTAAGAGGGCGGCAAGTTTTAGGTGTGATGGCATTGTTATTTGAGGGACTGTTATAGGGGGGATGTTGTAGGAGATAAAAAATCCAGCGAAGATGCTTCCGATAAGAAGGCGTTTAATGGAGTTGATGAGGAGGGGGTTGTTCTCGTTAATTAGGATTAGTGGGGGGAAGCGAGGTTGGTTTAGGAGGGCATAGAAGATGATGCGTGTGCTGTAAATGGCTGTGAGAGATGTAGCGACTAAAGTAATAAAAAGGGCTCAGGCGTTGGTGTATGACGTATTGGCAGCTTCAATAATTATGTCCTTGGAGTAGAATCCTGTGAGAAAGGGGATTCCAGTCAAGGCTAGGCTTCCGATGATAAGAGCTGTGGTGGTAAAGGGTATCGTTTTGTAAAGGCCTCCTATTTTTCGGATGTCTTGTTCGTCGTTTAGGCTGTGGATGATAGAGCCTGAGCATATAAATAGTATGGCTTTGAAGAAAGCGTGTGTGCAGATATGTAGAAATGCAAGGTGAGGCTGGTTGATGCCAATCGTTACTATTATAAGACCTAGTTGGCTTGAGGTGGAGAAGGCTACAATTTTTTTGATATCATTTTGAGTTAGGGCGCAGATTGCTGTAAATAGGGTGGTAATTGCGCCTAAACATAGCGTAAGTGTCTGGGCGGTCTTGTTGTTTTCTATCAGTGGGTAAAATCGGATGAGTAGGAATACCCCTGCTACGACTATTGTACTTGAGTGTAGTAGGGCGGAGACGGGAGTGGGGCCTTCTATCGCAGAGGGTAGTCAAGGGTGTAAGCCAAATTGGGCAGATTTTCCTGCTGCGGCTAGGAGGAGTCCCATTAGGGGTGCGGTGGGGCAGTCTTGTGTGAGAATAAAGATTTGTTGTATTTCTCATGTATTTAGGTTGGAAAGAAATCATGCTATGGATGCTACAAATCCAATGTCTCCAATGCGGTTATACAGGATTGCTTGTAGGGCTGCTGTATTTGCGTCTGTTCGGCCATATCATCACCCAATTAGTAAGAAAGACATGATCCCTACTCCTTCTCAGCCAATAAATAGTTGAAATAAGTTATTGGCAGTTACTAGAATTAATATTGTGATGAGGAATAGAAGAAGATACTTAAAGAATTTATTAA
>NW_027328855.1:0-50045 GCF_048564905.1 Vicugna pacos | reverse complement strand
CATTATTATGAAGCTTAGGAGTTCAAATAAATTGAATAGGAATCCAGATCTTTTGATCCTACTGTGGTCCTTCTCTTTATATTCTGCTGAAGGGGGTTGGGGAAGCATTTCCTTTGTTCATTTCTTTATTCAGCATTTTTGAGCAGTGACTTTGCATCAGGGCCTTGCTAGGTGCTTGGAAATAGAAAATAAGAAATGACCTTTCTCTGCAGAGGCAGGAAGCCTAGACCAAAAGCTGGGTAATGTGATCCGAGCTACAGTAGCCATATGCAGACTCTGAGGACAAACTGTACCCTTGGATTTGCTTTGGCTTCCCTTGTCTTCTGGCTGGTACACACCAGGTCACCGCAACCCAGATGGGCCCGTAGCACACAGCAGAGAATGTACCTCGATCTCCTCTCCCCTCTCGGCAGGGCCTGCAACATGAGCATCCCTGACTACGTGCAGTGTGCTGAGGACCACCAAACTCGTCCCGTTGTGGTCCAATCCATAGAGATCATCTCAGAGGAGAATTTCTTTTGCATCTATCAGCTACTCACCTCGGTTAGCCATATCAGCCCTTGTGGCTCCCAGTGGACACTCTGTATCCACTACAGGCACCGCTATGTGCCCGAGAATCGGTGGAGCGTCTTCCAGAAACACCCCAAGGTCGTGGGCCTTGTCACCATTACCGAATGTCTCTCTGCCAAGGCCTTCGAGAAGCTCCACATGCAGAGGAGCTGTATGGTGCATCGCTTAATGACTCTCAGCTTTTTGTCTTTGTGCAGCATGGGGAGGTAGCCGAGCAGACACGCACCGACGTTGCCTTCAATCTAAGAGTACTGCAGGGTGGCGGAGAAGAGGATCGAGGACTTCACTGAGTCACTCTTCATCTTGCTCAAGTCCAAGTGGCTGGATGGTGGCCCCAAGAATTCTGGGGACAAGATCCCCCTCCCCTGCATCCCGTTTGAGAAGGAGGACTTCATGGGACTGGACACAGACAGCAGGTAAGTTTACCTGGAAGCCAGTCCACCTTGGCTGTGTGCTGGATTGCTTCCCTACATCCAGAAAGGGATCAGCAAGGAAGAAGTCAATCTTGTAGCCAAGGGGGGAGGGAGGTGCAGCCCGCCGGTTTCCAGACATTTCAAAGTGAATCCGCCTTTATTTCAGAGAGATCCTTTTAGGGTTAGTGTGGACACTTACTCCCGCTTTACAGCCAGGAACATGGTGGGACCCCTGGAGTTGCTGTCCAATAAAGTAGCCAAAGCCACATGCTAGGAGCACTGGGGAGGAGGCTGGACTCAGCTGAGATGTACTGTAGGTCAAATGCACATCAGACGCTGAGGCTTGTCTAGTAAAAGTACATAAACTATCTCTCTACTTCCTATATTGATTACATGTCAAAATAATAGTATTTTACATACAGTAGATTAAGTAAGATCTGTTCTTAAAATCACATTCTAGTATTTGTTTTTTGTTTGTTGGTTTGTTTCTTTGTTTCAAATTTTAAACGTGGCAACTGGGAAACTTTCTTTACATGGCTCTCATTTCATTTCTGTTGCGCAGCCTGTCCTGGTACATGCTCATCCCTTTGCTTATAGATGAGATGCTGAGCCCCGAGAGGCAGAACGAGGCGCTGGTTGAGCTGCGGCTGGAGCCACTGTCACCTGCCTCCCAGGCCCAGCACCTTTTCAGCTCAGGCCGTCTCTTCCTGCCCGACAGCCACCATGCCAAGTTAGGACATCAGAAACACCGCCAGGGACTTCCTAATGAACTCCTTATGCAGGGAAAGGCGTATCACGGTGTATGGGACAGAGCAGGGAAATGTTCATTCCCACTTTGTCCCTGTGATTAAGTCAATGGCCCCACTTTGCCTCGGAAGTACAGATGAGCTCTTCTGGGCTGCCTACCCCCCACCTTCTGCTCTGTTTCCCCGTATATCTATCATGTTTTCCCTCGGGCTGAAGAGGGTGAGATGCCTTTGCCGAGACGTGGTCCCCCTTTGCTGGGGTGAGTGAGGGAAGCTGTGTCCCCCCGGCCTACGGCCTCGGTCCTTGAGTCTGGAGAGGGCTCATGGTGGTCCCACAGGTGGCGGTCAGAAGACCTGGCATGTGCTACCGGGCCCGCTTTGGAGGTGGTGCTCTGTGATTCTTGAACTTACCTAAGATCAGATCCTACTTTCTGGTTGTTGGTAAGTTGGAGGAGAAGATGCTAGGGAATTAATAAAAAGAATGTCTAGACCAGCCCTGTGAGTGAGAAGCACAGGGGACACTAGTCCCACCTGCGAGAGCCCACCTAGCAGGCTCTGGATGAATTTTCTGTTCCTCCCCAGAAATACCTCTATGGCTTAAGGAAGAGGAGAGGCATGTCGTGGCCATGATCTGTACTTGTCCTCACAGGGCCCTGTGATCTACATGCCCGCACTCCCCATCTGCTTCTTGGAGATGAGCTGGCATGTTTAGGAGCCTGGGCACTGCTGAGGGCATAGCTCCCAGCACCGTGCTACACAGAGTCTCGCTCCGTTCACCTCATCTGTCAACTCCTGCTGAGGCCCCAGACATTAGTCAAGTAGGTGCATCAGCGAAACCTAAGCAGGGACCACCTTCTCCCCCTGGACAGACTGGTGAGTGAGCAGTGGAAGCCTGGAGCCCTGCCCCAGCCCCCACGCCAGTGCCACTTCTTTTGTCATAGGAGGCACTGGTGACATTTTTGCTCAACAAATGCTTGTCTCTGAGTCTGCAGACCCACCAGAGGATGCCAGCTTGTTTTTGCCTTTTGAAGTCTGCCCTTGGGACTTGGCGGAGTAGCCGGATGTGTACTTAGCCCACAGTGGTTCAGCGCATTAAACCTGCCTCCTTGTGGGTCTGTCTATTCTGGTACCATAAGGGCTCAGCCAGCATCTGAACGTCATTGAGATAACGCGGCCAGTGAGCTCGGGTCAAGCACATTCTCCTCCAGTCACTTTTACTCCATTGTTTCTTTTACTATTCCACAGTCATTAATTTTTTAAACAATGTTTGGTGCAGGAGCAGAGCCTCATTCTCTCCTGCTACTCTTGGTGGAAGTGAGTAAAACGGTCCAGACTGAAATGCGACAATAATTTGTAGCTCAAAAGCTGCCTAGTCGCTTGTAGGTCGAATTTTGGTTAGGGGAGCTGAACACGTTGTGGTCCCCCGGCAGCGCCGCTCCCCTCAGGCCCCTGCTTTCCCTTGAGCAGGAGGTGAGGTTGGGCCTCACCATCCCCGCGTCCCTGGCCTCACACACTCACATAAATTCTTGTACATGCAGTCAAAATTATTTTTGTTCTTGTGTGATTCTAATTTTCTCTTGTTCCTCTTTTCCTTTTTCTTTACTCCTTTTTCACTTGTACTGCCCAGTGAGCATGTTGTTGCTTCTGAAAATGTGGGCTGTGCACACCCTGCATTGGAAATAGCCAGATTGCCCTCCGTACAGTCTCCATCGCTTTAAAAAGCAACAACTTAACAGCTGTTTTGATCCATCTATTATCTTAGTCATTTTTTGTTTTCTAATTTTTTGGAATATTTGCTTTGTTAGCTCATCACCCACTGGTGTTTGATACCTGTTGAAATCCTTGCTTTTGAGGAACATGTTTGGTCCTCCTTTTATTTGATGACAAATGCGCCCTTATTAAATTTGTTTCATTGTTTTGAAGAAGTAAGATGTGAATTGATTTAGTCGGCTGCTCAGGGATTCTTTTCATGGAGTATTTAAACTTGTAAGGTCAAACTCTGCAGCATTTTGCTCGATTCCTGCTTTTACACAAACGTGCTCAGCACGCGGTTCCTGGCTGTCGCTGTGTGACGTGCGTGACGTCGCTTCCTGGCCGGCGGTCACTGGTGAGGATGTGGCCGCCACGGAGGTGACAGCTGCAGGGGACGCTGTTGGAGGAAGAGGTCACCGTTTGGTTCTTTAATTTTTTTTTTTTGCATTCAACTTCCCCGTGCCATTTACTTTACTTTGCCTTCATAAATGGGCAGAATTGGGTCTAAAATCCATGCCACTATTTTTTCCCTTTACGAGGCTGGTTTTTCTGAGTATCAGGACAACATGGCCTTCTCCTAAGTAGCTGGCTTACCTGGATCTGTTGGGCAAAGGGACTGCTAAAAGGGCCGTAGCTTCCTCTCTGCTCCAGCCAGTGGGCATTCAGAGCTGGGTCTGTGGTTTGCCTCAGCAGCCGTGCAGACCTTCCTGCCTCGGCCTTTACTTTTAACCCATGTTGGCAGTAAAGAGCTGAATCCGTTTCTGTTGCAGCTGACGCCCACCACGTGGGCCCCCTAACGTGTCGTTAGTTTGTGGTAGTCAGTCCCCAACACCCCAGTCAACAATGAAGGAAGATGATTTGTCCAACCCAGGACCTTGGATTCTCAACCCTACCCTGGTTCATCTCACCTGGTGGAATTGTTTGGCCACCACCATCATGCTGACCATGAGGCCTTGTTTCTCCTTTCATGCTCTGGTCCAAATGTGGACACTTCATTTTTCACTGAATTTGTCTCGCTTGAGACAGGCCAGAATATCTGAATGAGTCCATCACATTCTGGGTGGGGAACAGAACAGAAGTAAGTGTCGCAAGTAGATGGAGTCTAGGCTGTCCGGGTTGGCAAATGCAGGCTGGGATCTGTGATGGCTGGGCTGTACACTGGACACAGGCCTTTCCCATGGCTCCTGAGAGCCCATGAGTTGAAGTGATAACAGCCTTGCGTGGGTTCCCCCATCCTCATCTGCTCATTGGCAAGTGTGTCTGCTAATTAGGAGCTCCCCCAGACCTCGGGCCCTTCAAAGCTCAGACCATGGGAGAACCTTGAGTCCCTTCTCCTGGGCCTCCTGTGTGAGAATCCACTGCCTTCTGAGGTGACCAGCGGCAGGAGATGCCTCCCCATCCAGGGAGCACCCTACGGAGGACTGTTAGTGCACCATGCTGTGAGCTTGTGTGTTTCCGGCCATGGTCCCTACAGAACTACACTTGAGATGGGCTTATTGATGGAGATAACAGGACTGATTCCAGGGCAGGGCCTGGGGGAGGGAACAGTGGAAATTGAATGTGACCTCAGACACCTCGGTGGGTGCTGGGGCTGTTACTAAAATGGGGAGTCTGGGAGATACCTGACAGGAATGGAATTCCAGAGTAAATGGTGGACATGAGGCATTTTTAAGATGCCATTTGTCATCCAAATTAGGACTTCAAAGAGGCACTCGGGTCGATGAGCCTGGGGCTCAGGTGAAGGAGCCGGACTAGAGATACACGTTGGGAGTCGTCATTCTTAGCTGGTGTTCACAGCCTTGCATGTGAATTAGATCATCTCGAGAGCTGCAGACTGAGACTGAGGGGGGCAGGGCTGTGTCTTGGTTGGAGGAAAGCCCAGACCATACAGCTCTGGTGTGTCAGTCAGTGGCGTTTGCCATTTTCAAAGCAATGCCAGTTATCCTTAAGGGGCCAGGGGCTGGACAGGGCCAGCCAGGAAGAAATCTGAAGGGAGGGTCGTGGCCACGTGTGCGTCTTGGGAAGGTGCAGAGGCTGCAGGGTACGGGAGGGTAGACTCCTCAGAAGCTAGAGTTGCAGTGAGGAGTGGGGAGAAGTTAGTCACAATCACCTGTGAGGGAGGGAGGGAGGCCTAGGGAGCCCCACCTTACCGGACTCGCTTTCCCATGAACAGAAGGCAGTCAGACAGAGGATCTGAGGTGAGAAGGGATGGGCACTGGGAGGGGAGCCAACCTGGAGAATGGTGCTTGCAAAATTCTGGAATAGTCTCCCTGAAAAATAGAGTTAAAAATACCCAGACTCTTAAGAACATTGTTAGTGACTTGGGAGGAGGCAGTTGTTTTTCTGGCCTCCTAAGGGTAAGGCATGTATCCAGGGATACACAGAAGATACGGGCAGTCTGTTCCGGGGGCTTGATCGTTACCGGGGGAACAGTGCAAGTTTAAAAGGGGAGAAGGGCAGCGGAGGGAAACTAGCCAGGCCCCGTGTCAGGTACCAGTCGGCCGCCCTACTTGCGTGTTTCATTCACATCCATGCCTCCCAGGTGGGCGGTGGCAGCCCCCTTTTGGGGATTGGGAAGCCTTCTCAGAGGGGTTAAAGAATTGGTCCATTTAGCGACTAGTAAATGCTGTAGCAGGATTCAAGCAGGGCCTTGTCAGAATTCAAGGGCATGTTCTCTCTACTGTTTCCAGTACTTCCCTGTTATACCTGGAATGGTGAAGTGGGTCAGTTTTGGAGCCTTTCAGAAAAAGTATGATTTAAGCGCCTCTGGACTGTTTCACAAAGCTCAGCATTCTTTGATGGTTCTGAAGCACGCAGTGATTTTCGTCCCAGAGAGGTAACGTCTAACTCCTTTGATGATGACGTGGTTGCAAATGGTGTACAGGTGCAAAACCAGACTTTGCAGCTTCTGAAGGGAAACTCTCCAGTTCTCCCTTGGTCGGCTTTCTTCCACGGGATGTAACTGTGCTGCAGCGTAGGCCTGAGCTTTCCATATGGAGTGAGAGTTTAATATCCGATGTTAGCATAAAACGGTCAGATGAAGAAAATCGAAGTTGACAATTTATTTTTGGGTTTCATTAGTCAAGATATACTATCAGTTAATGGCCCATATAGCAAATGAAATTGAGTACAGGACATTGCATTTCTTACTTTCTATTTAGAGTTCTCTTACAGAATAATGTTGCCTGCTTTGGAACATCAGCTCCACCACTCACGGCACCTATCAGTGTGTTGGTGTGATTGCATTTACAGAGTGAATGTAATCTGGGCTTCCTCAGCCCCAAACACTTCAGTGCAGAATCACGGGCTGTAGACGTCTGTTAGTCACGCAAATACTTCTAAAATTATATGATTCCAGAAAAGAAAGAAGAGAGAGAGAGAGATTGCCTTTATCAAATTTCCTTTCAGTTCTAAATGAAAACTGTTGTTGAGCAGCTCTGGTTTCCTTTGGATAAGAATATATACATTTCTTTGCATGTAACCTGGGTTTTGGGCTAGAACACCAAGTTCTTGCTGTCCACAAGCCACAAAAATAGTAGCCAAATGGCACACGTGTGAAATATTTTATACTTTTTTCTGAGAAAGTATCCTTGAATTTGGGACTTGGGCTGTGATTTCTGCTTTTTGATTCCCCCACCTGCCTTGTAATCTCTCACTCCTTCCCACGTGGTTCCCAAGTGTTCGTGGTCTCAAAGGAGCGGGCAAACACCCAGTTGGTCACCATGTACTGCTGCTATAGATAGAGCCCAGACAAGACTTAAAGGACATTATCAGAGAGAACTTCCTGGAAGAAATGGGCTGTACATTCAGTTGTGAGGACAGAGTAAGAGTCAGCCAAGAGAAGGAGTCAAGAATGTGGCTCAGGTCGCAGGTGCAGCCCGGGCAGAGGCCTGGAGGCTTTTGGCATGGGGACCCGGGGAGAGTGCCCTGTGCGGTCCAGGGTGGAGGGAGCCCCTGCTGGGGAGGACACTGGAGAGAGTCCGGGGTGTAGGGCTTTGGAAGAAGTTGAGTTTTACTAGAACTGACACAGTAGGCAGTGAAGGGTGTCAACAGAAGTGACCCTCAGGGAAGGTACTTCTGGTTTTGCTTCTGATATACTACAGACAAAAGGGTCGGGACGGGTGAGAGCAGGTATGTCTGTCCCTTTGAGATCCAACCCGTCATTCATTTATTCATAACACGTGCACTTCAGTGAGTGTAGGGGAGAGAGAGTGTAGCCACATAAATAAGCAAACTGTATTTGCTTCTTGAGAGCTTAGCGTTGTCAGTTAGCCTAGAATGTTCTAGGAAGAGAGGAACAAATTGTGGAGGTTGGAGGGAGGGAAGGCTTCCTTGGGAAACAGTCAAAATGAACCTGGAGGCAAGTGGGAAGTAGGAGCAGGTCAGGGGGCTCCTGAGGTCACTGGGGACCTATGTACTGAGATGAGGCTGGGCGAGCAGGGTCTGGGGTGGGGCTAGAACTCTACCAGGGAGCCTCTGAACTGTTTGAAGTGGGGTTGATGTAATCAAATTTGTGCTTTGGGAAGGCTGTCGTGGCTTTGTGTGTGTGTGTAGCGGGGAAGAGGTGGAGGGTGCCACCAACTGGGGGATCATTTGAAGACCATTCACAGGCTGGGATATGGGCTTCGGGGCTACTTGGGGACGGCAGGGGCAGTGTGGATGCCGGCTTTTCTTATGGGGGACTTGTTAGCGGGGCTGCCCTAGAGGCACCTTGTGGCTGGAAGAAAACTGATGGAGGCTGCCAGGGGGACATTCCTCTTCTCTCTTTCCATGCCTAGTGTGATTATCTTAGCTCAGCCAACATTTGGAACAAAAGAGCTAATCTCCAGGGTTGCCCAGGCCTTTGTAGAGCTCCTTCGAGTGAGATCTGATAGGATTTAGGTTTGTGTTCAGATCTGGATGTTCACTTAGCTAGAAACGTCCTGTCATTTCGATTTCCATAGGGGTTTTTATTCCTGATAAAGATTGCTTTCTTGGTGAGAGGAAAATTATTACAGCTGTTGTCTTTTTCAAAAAAAATCATATGTTTTAAGAGCTTTAATATTCAAAAGAATAGGAATATATAAAATATTTAAGGAAGTCTTTGGTGTGGTTTCTTTGCTTTCTGAGCTAATGTGGACTTAGAGCCTTTGTATTACTTAATAGCACATCCTTGTCAGTATTTAAAGAGCTGTTAGTGAGCACCCCAGGCCCCACCTCTCAAAGAATCGTTAAAGTTTGCTCTGAAATAGTGAGGTCATAAACGTCTTGTTTTCAGAAATCAAAAGGTTTTAAATACGCACCATAGCTCCATTTATAAAATAATAATAAGTTCAAAATTAAGAAAATGGAGGATAATTGATTTTTTTTAAAGCCTAAACATAAACTTTCTTGTGCTAATTTTGCAACTGGAAATTTTGAAAAGAAAAATCCTACTGCAATATCATCTACGTGGTATATATATATGAGTTTCACGTTTGAAATGTAACTGCGCAGTGGTTTTCAAAGTCAGGAGCATTCCAGCTCAAATACTGGCAGTGGTGGCTGCTGGTTTTCAATGGAAGAGCCTAAATTTGCCTTCTTAGCTTTTTTTTTTTTGTACTGAGAAGGTTGAGTAGTGCTTTGCCAGCATGATTTTCGGGCAATTTGAGGGCAGCTGTCGTGTTCCAGCAGTGAGATATTTCCATGCATTTTATTTTCTGGACATCACCAGGGCACATGTGGGGTTTGTGCCTGCAGGCTGGAATGCTGCAGGACTCCCTAATCCATCACCATTATGTCCTGGTGCTGCTCCGGTCAGTGAATGATTTTCTGTGACTTGGAGGTAATGTGGTCTGATGGTGATGATCAGACGTGCAGTTAAATGCTATTAATTGAAATAAGAGTAACCTAGAAACATTGCTCTAACAATATAGGATGAGGGAGGAGGATTGGCTGAGCTGCTTGCAGTGGGATGTCTTCTCAGGTGACTCCCTCACCGTGATTCCTGCCAATATCCGCCCCAGCCCTGCACGGTAGTCCTGCCGAAGCAAGCAAGCACTTTGCTCAGAAACGCACTGAATTTCCTTGCGCCTCTGTTTGTTGGCTTTTTTTTGAAAACACATTTTGCCCTTTGCTTAAATGCCATCCATGCTAGTCACCCCTTACACTCATTCTTCTGGACCTCGTCCATACATAGCTGCTGAATGGATGAACAGAATGTAGTATCTCCATGTAGTGGAACATTATTCACACGTAAGAGTGAATAAAAAAGAAAAAAAAAAGAGGAAAATGAAAAATGCCACCTGTTTTGGGAAGTCCACCCTGACTGTTCAACCCACACTTTTCCCTTTGAAACACAATCACTTATGCTCCACTCTACTCTTTTTGATAGTACTTACCACCTTCTAATAATCTTTAACGTTTCCAAAAAAAATAAAAAATAAAGAGATGCTGATGCCACTTCAAAATATACAAGCCTTGCTAACAGCATGTTAATTGAAAGGAAGCAGACACAAACGGCCAGATATTGTTGATTTCAGTGATCTGAAAAGCCCAGAAAAGGCACATGCAGAGGCAGAGAGCAGGTGATGGTTGGAAGGGGCTGGGTGGAGGGGGATTACGGAGTGAATGCTAGTGATAGGGGGATTCTTTTGGGCTGATGAAGTGTTCTGGAAATAGAAGGTGTTGAGGGCTGCACAACTGTGATTGTGCAGAAGACTGCTGAGCGCTGTGTCTGGGAGTGCCTGTTGTTGGGGCATCTTTATTTTGTTCACATCCTGCAATGTGAAGGGCCATCTTCTGCTGTGGTCATTCTACTCCTGTGAGTGGTGAGGGTCAGGACTTTGTAGAGTCCTGTTTCTTTTCTCCCTCTGGCTGAGTGTAGGCAAAAAAATTTAAGCCTGAGAAAGTGCTCCATCTACAGAAATGTCTTTCAGTTTTGCCTGGTGTAAAAATCTTGAGAGCTTTTAACCGTTGAGGCTAGTCTGTGGGGGTAAATAGCCTATGAAGCCTGGGTGAGCCCGGGAAGAGCCGCGCTTCCCTCCCAGACACGGGTGGGGATTTCACCCCCTTTCAGGCAGTGAAGGGCCCAGACCCGTGGGCAGACTTGACAATCGTGAATATTTACGTGTATCCGCTGCTTCATCTTGGATATTAATTTCAAGCTGAGTCAGTTTGTGACGGCAGCCTCATCCTACAGCAGGAATTTATAGTATCTGCTCTTTGAGGTGAAGACCTGACAGACTTGATTATTTAACAGTCTGCTTTGAATTGATATCTCAGATTCCTTTGTCAAAAGCAAAACAGCAGAAATACAGACGTCCTTTAATTCCAATGTGGCCTGGAACGGGTTTAGTGTCTGTGCCTCAGTGGCCTTATCTGCGGGTGCGGAAGATGATAACAGTGCTTCCCTCAGAGGAGCTGGTGAGGGGAGAGTGAGAAGCACAAATGGAGGACTTACACGAGATGCTCATAAATGACCGAATTTAGTGCTCTCCGCCTGGTGAGGCCTTAGGGGTAGAGATGTCAGAACAGAGCAGTCCTAGCCGGAGCTCGATACGTGATGGTAGCTGTTATGATCAGTATCACCACTGTGGGTTATCAGGTAGTTTTAAGACTTGGTAATATGATTTCATGAATAATGTTAAAAGACTAGACATCTCAGATCCAGTTTACATAGTCCTCAAGATTTCTTCTGAGAATTGGATGGTTTCTTCCCTATCTTAAATCTGAGATGAGTCTCTAAAAATTTCCGTATTCCTCCATCCTTTTGCTTTAATTCTCTATTTCTTAAAAAACAAAGTTTTTAGATGGAGTTACTGGGGACTGAATTGAGGGCCTCATGCATGCTAAGCACATACTCTCCCAAATGAGGTATAATCTCTTCCCTGATTTTTTTTTAAATTTACATCTTAATTTTCAGAGGTTAGAGGCCTCTAATTATTTTTCTGGAGACTTGTCCATGGACCTGTAAATCTACAATTAATGGACAAAATTTGGTTTATTAAAAAAAATTCTATAGAATATTCTACAGTCCACCCAAAAGGAAATACTCATGGACTTAAAATGTTTCTCCTTTAAGGTGATTTCTCCTGTTTGGTCGAGCTTAATTTGTTAACAGCCATCCTCATCATCATAATGACCAAACTCGCTGTGAGTGGACGCCTAACTGAGGCTAAAATGCTTTGCTCATATTTTACTTCATAGCAAGTGTTTGATTGTAGGTATCAGTGTCTCCTTTTTTGTAGCTGAGGGATTGAGAGATGGGTCAGCTTGCCCCAAATGACACGCAGCTGGCGGTGGTTAGCTCGATGCTGGAATCCAGGCTGCACAGGATGAATTCTCAATTGCTCCTCTAATCAGCTTCCCGTTGAGTGTTTTCCCGAACTCCTGTGAGCCCATAAATGACCGATTTTAGCTATCTCAGCCTGATGAGGTCTTCAAAGGAGAGACACCAGTGAGAATGAGAGGCAGAGTGGCATAAATTAAAATTGTACATTTTCACAAATGTTTTATTCTCAGGTAATGACTGTAAAGGAAATAGTTTTTTAATTTAGTGCTTTGTGAGAACTAAAAACAAAACATTTAAAATAACTATTGTGCAAGAGAGAAGTGGTCTTTGAAAGTCCAACTGTTGCTAATGATGTTACTTGTTTTTTCTAGTGGTGCTTATTTACTGAAAAATTTCCAAACACTGAATTTGTTTTATGTAGTCTTAGTATGAAAGAAAACTTTGTCAGTGAGTATTGTAAGTAAAATCCTTACTCTTTTCTTTCCTGATGATGAATATCTTAGTTGTTTACATGGCTTAAGTATATTTCGTCATTTGTGAAATTTGAGTAATATGGTTTACCTTGTCTGACTGTGAGAGCTGGACGCCTTTTATACAAAGCACCGTAGAGGTGCTTAATAAAAATGTGCTTTCACAGTGACTGATAGTTTAGAAGTATCAACTCTGAATACTAAAAAGGGTAGCTTATTTCTGATGCATATTCAATATGTGTATATATGATATACATTAATATGGCTTAAAGTAACTAGGATTGTTTTTTTTAAGTGCAGTATGAAGCTTTAATGAAATCTGTGTCATTCTAGTGAGACAGGGACTACTTAAATTGCCTTAAGCAGACGACCTTGAAGATTATTTACACAGAATGTAAGCTCAGAATTCATGTTGCCGTGTAACCATCCATCAGACATTTAATTTCTCGGGATCCTGACCAGAACCATTAAGTTTAGAAGAATCCACATTGATTATTATCAGGGAATAAGCTTCTCTCTTTTGTGACTAAAGAAAATTTTGATTTTTTTCTGCACTCTTTTCAGGTTTTAAAATTTCAAAATTTTGATTTGACATGTCACTTTTTTAATAGAGAGAATAAAGCTCATGCTGTTTTAATATGTAAATAAATGTTTTTGTATTTCAATACCCTTCTATGATTTCCTGGCTCTTTGAGAAGTATTTTGCAAGATACTTAGATTACCTACTGTTGGAAAAATACAGACGTGACTTTTATGAATATAGGCGTAGTACAGTTCTGTTGGTTTTTACTACAGTGCAAGACATGAGACCTAGGAGAGCTTTGCTGCTGATTGCCAGGAGGACAGATCTCAGGTCTCAGTCTCCCCTCGTGTAAAATGAAGTGGCTGGACTGGATTCTTTCCTCTTCTAAGATGAGCTTCCATGAGCCTATGTCTTTTGTTTATATTTAGGAGTATTAGCAATATCAGATTAAATACTGAATACCCCTCCATCCCCCCGAAGCAAAGTGCAGTATATGCTACATAAGCTTCTAGTTATCTGATTCTCGTTTCTCATCTTACAGTCAATTTTTGTGTTGCATGTTTCCCGGCAACCTGGAAGGTCTTTTTAGCCATAGGTGGCGCTGTTGCAACTTTTTACAGTCTTAATTTTTCTGTTTGTAAAATAAGGCTTAAACAATGTGATTTTATTTTGATTCCTTTGCTTAATGCTTCAGGATAGCACAACGTCCATTATGTCTTTCTACCTGGAAAATTTTTTCTGCTTGTATCATAGTTTTATTCTTTTATCTCGCTGTGAACATTTCAGACTTGCTGTGCAAACAATGGCAAAATCGGGCTTTTCTTCTAGTGTTAGAAACCAGTGAGCTGGGATATTATAAAACAGCTAGAAGCTGCCTCTGGAGCACCATAAAGCTGAAAGGTGTGTTGAGTTCCCTGAGTATTGACCCCGCCGCTGTGTGTTAATTGGTGGGAGTTGATTTGGTACATATATGATGGGGTGTAGTTTCTTGACTTGGGTTTGCCTGCACGTGCTGACACTGAACCATGTGATCCTGAGTCAGCTCGTTCTGAGTTTTCCCCTCGTCTGTGAGAAGGGGACACTCATATCTGCTTTGTAGAATTGTGAGAATTAGTAATTATGTAACATGTTTACCACAGTGGGTATGTCAAGAGAGCTCATAAACTTTAGCTGCTGTTTTGTGTGCAGCCATCATTTTATAGTCTTTGGTAATTACAAAGAAACAAGAAAATAAGAAAAGCTGATTTTATGATGAAAGATATTTGAGGACGTTCCATAATTCCTACACCCATAATTTAGCATCAGCAGAGTCAGAACTGTTACACAGTCGCCCTGGACCAACGTTAAGCCACAGAAATTTTTGTTACTTCATATATGTTGGGGCCTAAGGGGAACCAATACTTATACACATGTTGTCTCCAGCAGCCAACTGAGAGATGACACAAAAGAGTAGGCAGGCGATAAATGTCTTCTTTGTTACTGATGAAGCCACGTTCTCCATGAACTTCAGGGCTGTGGATAAATGAGTGTCATGATACTGTGTCCCAGAAGTAGAGACTCACCCTGTCCCAGGTATCTCTGGGCCACAGCAAGCCTTCCCTTGAGAGAATGAGCCCCATCATGCACAGGGCTGTTCTGCAATGGAGCTGAGCATCCAGGGTGCTTCCCTAGGGTAGTCAACACTGGAGGGAAAGGAAGGGTTTCACATGCCCTGCTTGTCTCCCCGGAATCACAACTCAATCTGTTAATGTGAGGAGGGCTAGCTGTGGGCCAGGGGTCAGGGCTGTGAAGGGAGTAGCACTCTGCATGGCCCAGAGGAGTGGGGAGGAGGTATCCCTTCCATCAGTTTAAACAGGTGGTGGGATGGAACAGAAGGGTTCATCCCATGAGTTTATAAAAGGAGAAATAAGAATTTCCTTTGGGTATTAGTCTAGCCAGGAAACACAGAAGATGATTAGGAAGGAGACTTGTAAACCACTGTAATATTAATTTGACATTTGTTGAGCACCCAAAATGTGCTACATTCTTTTCTGAGCGTTTTACAGAAATGAATCCTTCAATCTTCTCAACAAGCGAGTAAGGAAGGTTTGATTGTTATCCCAGTTTCACAGTGTGGAAATTGAGGCACACAGAGGGTAAGTTGACCAAGGTCACAGAACTAGTAAGTGGCAGAGCAAGTATTTTAACCCTGGCTGTATGGTATTGTGGCGCCCAGAATGGGCTTTGGGTGTTTAGATGTATCTGCATCCCTCGATTTCTGTACGTCTGTGCATCAATTAGCCCAGAAAGGACAGGGAAAGGAGAGTTACACAGGTGCTCACAGTCGTGTCTCGGCAACTGTCCACGAAGAGTGCACCGTGATTAGAATTAATTGTTTTCCAGGCAGCAGATCTGTTGGTATAACAGAAATTTAGTCCATTGAATTCATCTAGAAATCCTTCCTGCTCTGCTTCTGTCCACACTTGCCATGTGACTGCCTGCCCGTGTTTGGGCCGTGGAGGAGAACATATACTCATGGTTGAACTCTGATATTGCAGTCTGGTTCATAGTTTCACATCTTCTGTTACATTAATAAGTTAAATTTCTGGTTTTCTTGCATCAGTGTCTCATGAGTTTGGTTAATGTGAAACCAGTCCATGGGAGCCCAGGGGTTATGATGGTATAAATTTTTAGCACGTTGTGGCACTTCTAGCCATGCAGACATGACTGGGGGATGTACGCCTTTCTCACTGATTTCTCCCAACAGCAGGGTCCTCTCACGGATGTGAGGCTGGGAGCTCTCTGAGTAGCTCAGTCAGAGGCCAAGTCCACCAATCCGAAAATGATGAAGTACCTGGAAGTGGGTTTAATAGAAGAAAAGGGCTTCCAGGTAGTCCGATGGGCTGTTTGAGTCCGTTTGGTGAAAAGATGTCCACTGTCTGTGGTTTAGCTGCTTCTTTGCTATTGAAAAGTCTGGAGTAGATGAAGGGATTTTAAAAAGCAGAAAGGAGTGATTTCAGGTGGTACATCCACACCGGTGAGAAGTGATGGATGACCGCCTGTGTGAGGCACAGACAGAGTCTTACAAACTTCATAAAACAGCTTCAAATGCTCTGCCATCTGAGTGCGCTTCATATGGGGTCCAGTTCATCACTGGTCACGCTGTGAGGGCAAGTAACTGACGATGGCAGAAAGGACACGGAGGCATCAAAAAGGTCTCACTCATGTTCCCTGTTTAAAGAATGTGGCACAGTGTATTATATTTGAGCTGGTTTTTCACTGAACAGTTTTTAGTGTTTTCTGGGACTCCCCAGTGCCCCAAGGTTCCATGCAGCTGGGTGTCCCCTCATTGCAGCTCCGTCAGCGCTTGCCCTGGGCTGATGTGGTGTCACGGGAAGCAGGACGGTCAGCGTCCCCGGCTCCTCTGAGCTCCGTCTCCTCATCTGCAGAGCCTGGTTTCCCATCCGTGTCTACTTAGTAGGGTTGCTGAGAATCACACGTGATGGTTATCAGGTGTGATTTCTGGTTGTCTCTGCGATTGGCAAATAGCCAATAATTGATAGAAACTCTTGTTTTTTTTATTGTAATTGTGTCTCCTAGATTGCAGTGGTTTTTAGTCTGCATTTTTTTATAACTTTACTCATTTTTAAATATGCCCTTATTTTATTTATTTTTTTTTTGAGGTACTGGGGACTGAAGCCAGGACATTGTGCATGCTATGCAGGTGCTCTACAACTGAGTAATACCCACCCTCCTTTTCTGCACTTAAAAATAAATATTGCAATACACAAAATAGCTCTTAAACTCCATCATGGGACCTGGTCTCTGTATAGGCAAATGAACACGTATACTATTTCAATAAGAATAAATGCTGTTGAGACATAAGTTTCTGAATCTGTTAATGTGCTTAAAAACGATCATAGCTAGTGATAAACACGAGACTTAGATCCAGGACTTTTTAGGGTATGTTTTGCCATCATGGGAAATTACATTCTACCGAGAAGGCTAATTGGGTCTCTTTGATATTTGGATGGTTTAGCAGGTGATCAAGGCTTTCCAAAGCTGACAGTTTTGTATTTTAAACTAACTACAAAGTTATCTTCTAGAAGATGGAAATCCTAAGCTTGTGAATTTCCCAGTAATCCAGGGGGTATGTGTCTGTGTCTGTGTCTGTGTGAACGTTTGTGTGTGTGATTTCAGGAATGTAGAAATAAGTTCCATATAGACTTCTGATATCTTTCTCTTCCAGTTCAAGGTTTAAGCATATACTTACACAAATAAATTGATTTTCTTTTGTCATTTGGCATATTGGCGGGAATAAGAGGTTCTCATACTTGTTTCAGAAGGGTTGGGAAGCATGAGCTTAGAAAACGGGAGGAGAAAGAGGCAGGGAGACACTTCACACTTTGTGCAGTATATGAGAAACGGTAGCTTTTCTTTTCTCTTTTCTTCTAAAGCAAACTGGCTCTGAATTGTAACACACTATTACTCAGAATTGCTTCTCTAATCAGATACAAGTGCCTCAGATTTTTCAAGGCAACATGAATGATGAAATGTGTTTTAGCATTTATCTTTAAAAGTAGTTTTATTTCTCAAGTAAAAGACTATAGCCTGTTTCTTCCAGCGTCTCAAGAAATTCTCATTGATCTATGTACATGTTCTATGTGCTTCTTTTCTTTTCTTTTTTTTTAAGTGCTTGTTTCATTGTGGTGTGAATCAATGTTTAAAATTTCTGGATTTTGATCTTTAGAAAATGCTGATATATCAGAACTGTTAAAAACCTGATTGTTCTTTGGTCCTTGTTTGGTGGGGCACCCTATTGATTACTCTTGTCTGTTAAAGAGAGAAATTCTTCCTCTAGCCTGCAGATCATTAAGTGTATGGTTTGCAGTATGCCTTTAAATTTCATTGAATGCATTGAACATGATTGTCCAGTGAATTTTGAGTTGACTCATAGTAATGACTTTGCTTTGATTCTGTGGCTTTTGCTCCTCTCCACAAGAGCTTGAATTCTCTGTTGCATTTTGTATACGTGTTCTTCACAGTGGAAGAAATTTTGCATTTTTTACAGAGGTGGTTTTTCCTAACACCTCTGAATGCCTTCTGTAATTGATACAACAAAAATCTGTTATTTCAATGCTTAATTATTTCATAAACTAGTTTTTGGCTTAATCAGAAACAATGACAGAGTGATAATAAAAAATAGGAAAACTTTCCTTCCTTTGAAGAATAGAAATCAGGTGGTCAGGCTCACCCATGCTTTGGGCCTGACACACTTAATCTCATGTCATTGTGTATCATGATTCGGAGATGGAGTTGCTTCAGGTTTATTGATTTTTGTTTTAACATTTGTGTTGAATTCTTTCTCCAGGCTTATGTATCCTGTTGGGTTTGTTGAAACTGTAGAAGGGAAACAAAAGCTTTTTTTGGTTTCCGGAGGCCTGAGTTGCTGATGATAAGGGTTGAGGGTGGGCTGAGGAACAGAGTGACACTCCCTCTGCTCCCAGCTGAAATTGATGAACAATGAAATCAATTAAGTGTATCGGTATTTGACCAATAGAAGTTAGCGAGCCCAAACTGGCTAGTTATGCCCAAAGAAAGTACTGAATTCACCTGCAGAATTAGGAGCTTTACCAAGAAGAAGCAGCTTAGAGCAATCAGAAAAATCAGTCCTATGATGAGATATAAAGTAAATATAATATCTTTTATTTCTGAAACTTTTCTACGTTAAGTTGTGTAGAGCTAAAATTAAGTTTCAAGCACCAGGAGTTAACAGTGTGGGTGGTTCTGTATGATCATTATTCAGGAATGTGCCTAGACTCTGCTAGAGTGGCTGAAGCTGGCAGGAAAAGACCCAGAGCCAGGATTTGTCACCTTAGGGTGTCCTCCATAATGGTTCCATGTGGGAGCCCATGATTGGGTTAACAAATTGTAACAGACCCCAGCCGCCTGTCAAATTTAAGAAGAAAACGTATGCTTAGTAACTGCTTTGCAAGCAAGTGCCTGTGCATCCTCACTCCTGTCTCCTTGCCTTAAAAAGCAGAGATAATGCTTTGCTTGCGTAGATGATGTTTTAGAGAGCACTCTGCTCATCGCAAAGCAATGACCCAGGCCCACAGCTATAAAGGCTGGGCTTGTGTGCAGTTAGATACTCTATTATCCCCCAAGCAAGGACCTAGCTGGTCTGGTGGTCTGCTTTGTAATTCACATGTCTAAAGGATGTATCTTATTCCCCTCACCCCATGACTTACCTAAAGATACACTAAGCCTTTGTACTCATGGTGGATTCTACAATCTCTGTCTCATCCTTCTTTCCCCAAGTTCCTGCTTACTATCACACAACTGTTAATGACGTTTTCCTTTGATTATACACAATAAATATGGGATCATTTGAGAGGCTCGTGGAGTTGGGTCCCTACGCCCTCTCTCTTTCGTGACTTTTTCCACAGAGTCTTGAGTATTCATTCCCTGTACGTAAGACTTCTGCCAGCCAGAACCCACAGTTCCAGGTGAGAAGGATGCAGGCTTTATCTCTCCTACCCGAGGGAGAGAGAGTAGAATATTGAGATCTGCTCTTCCGTGGTCCCTTCCTGCCCCAGGTCTGCTCCAGTTCACCTGCAGCCTTCTGGCCTCTGCTCACACTGCCTCTGTCCCAGGACTGACAGCAGCCTTTTCTTCCCTGGTAAACATTTCCTGTGCCTTTTAGAAGTTGGTCTCTTCTCTGCAATACAACCCTGGCAGATGTGATGGTGGTAAACGTGCTGGAGGGCAGTCACTTGGGGACTGCCAGGAGCCATGCTGATTCTCCTGAGTCTCTCATTCGGGGTTACAGAACTGTCGAGCAGCAGAGGAAGCCCTTTAACGTGAGGCCAGCTCAGCATTGCATCACTTTCATTTTATTTTTGAATTTTCAGTGGAGAAATTATTTGTAGCAAACTGTTCCAGATTTTTGGCTGCCTGCTTTCCTCACCACCATTTCCTTGTTGGCTCTGGTGCTTGTTGTAAGAACCAGGTTTCTTCTCTGGTTATTTCTAGCAGCTGGGCTTGCCGAATCCTTGATCTGCATTTGAAGCAGAATGCTTCTTCGTGATGTCAAGCTGATTTTCCTATTTCTGAATATTTCGTGTACACTCAGCAACTCTTTCAAGTGAAATGCTCTTGTCCAATTCTGTTAACCCATATTTGCCGATCTCCTGCTTTCATGCTGAGGGCAGTTTCTTCTTCCTGTAATAAAAGTTAGCAATTTGCATTTACTATTTGAAGGTTCTGGCCCTAGGTGCTTTTGTCCTTAACAGTTTTAATACAATTCACCCATTAAAATGTGCAGCGGTTTTTACTCAAAGCCCAGAATTGTGCATCGCAGTCAATCTTAGAATATTTTCATCCCCCAACAGGAAGCCCTGTATGCACAAGCAGTCATTCCCATCTTCCTCATCCTCCCCCAGCCCCAGGCAGCCATTGTTCTCTCTCTATGGATGTGCCTGTGCTGGACATTTCATGTAAAACAAGTTATTTCATGTAAATGGAACTGTCTATTGTGACTGACTTCTTTCACACTGAGTAACTTTTTCAATGTATTTCCAGGTTGTGGCCTGGGTCAGTACTCTATGCTTTGCTATTGCTGAATTATATTCTACTGTATATCTGGGCCCTACTGTTTACCCATTCATCAGGTGATAGTCGTTTGTGTTGTGTCTGCTTTTTGTTTGTGAAGAGTAATGGCGCCGTGAATACTCCTGTAGGAATTTTTATGTGGACATTTGTTTTCAGTTCTCTTACTTGTGTGACCAGAGAGCAGAAATGCTGGGTCATTCATAAACCAAATGTTCAACTCTCTGAGGACCTGCCAGGCTGTTTTCTAAAGTGGCCACCCTGTGTTACATCCTCAAAAGCAAGGGCTGCGTGCTCCGCTTCCTCTGTGTCTTCATTAGTGCTTGTTACACATTTTTTTTTATTATAACCTATTGTAGTAAGTGTGAAGCGGTTTCTCCTAGTGGTTTTGACTTGATTTCTTTTACAGCTAATGATATTGAACATCGTTTGATTGTGCTTATTGGCCATTTGTATATTTTCTTTGAAAAATACTTTTTCAGATACTTTATACACATTTTAATTGAGTTCTCTTTTTCTTGTTGAGTTGTAGGAGTTTTTTCTTTTATTTGAAGATACAAATACTTAATCAGATAAATAATTTGAAAAAATTTTCTCCTCTCAGATGTTTTTTCACCTTCTGGATGGTGTCCTTTGAAGCAAATTTTTAACATTTGATGAACTCCAATTTATCACTGTTTTCTTTGTTCCTTGAGCTTTTGGGGTAATATTTAAAATCTGAGGTATTTTATTTAAACTTTTATATAAAAAATAACTTAATTCTTAAGACTGTTCTAGGAGATGGGTGCTGTGGCTGTCCCCAGTCTATGGATAGGAGACTGAGGTGCAGAAAATTTCACTGAAATATCAGTGTCACAGCTACCCAGTGCTGTGGGATTTCAGACCCTCATGTTTGTCCCCAGCATTTGTGATCTTCACCACCATGCTCCACTACTGCCTGGAATCATTAATGAAAAAGTTTTCCTTTTTTGATTTCTTGATTGTTTGTTTTCTCATTGGGGAACTCACCTCTTCATTTTCCTTGCAGAGATCTGTGTAGGTTTATTTTAGATCTCATGTACTTATTTATTACACAGGCTCCAGCGATGATTGTGCCTAGTTGATCTAATCAATTCATACTCAAGTCTTTCCTGCTCATGACACTAAAAAGAGAGTCATGATTTACATAATGCTCAAAGAAGAATGTACTTGAGTGATTTTATTTTTCTAACCAATCAAACAAATCAAATAAAAACCCGGTGTTGGAACAGATTATAAGCCCTGCAGAATAGGGTCACTGTCTTCCTTGTGTTTCATTTGATTTGTCACAGTGTCTGGATAGTGCCTTGCTGTCCAGCAGTTTTGTGAGTATACGGTGCTCGTGAATCATTGTAAGGAAAGAATTTTGACAACAGACTGTGTTGTTCATTTCACAAGGGAAAAGATCATATAGAAATACTGCTCAGATTTATTTTAAAATTAAGCTTGGTGTTTTGAGAAGGGTTCAAGAAACCATACAAAAATCTTTTTCACTAATTTTAAATCTATCTTAGACACATTATGCATACATGGCAGAGTAACTTATCAACTAGTTTTGACAAGAGGAGTGTATTATTGATTATCTATTTTAGTTGAAATATTCTACCTGGGATAAAGTAATCAGTGCCCATAAATGAACAAATATGTTTGTATTTCTATGCAACATGGGGGCAGACTTCATATGTTTTTATATAATATATATGACTGTGTGTTTTAATCTGTCTGTCAGTGTTTTTATAGTTTTTCATCAATGTTGTAACTTTAGAATTCTTCTATGGAAATCACCCCCAATTCTAGTGCAGTTTGTACTGTGTATCCTGTCTTATGCATGGGATTCCACTGTCCCCTCACTGAGGAATTTCCTCTCCTATTGAGTTAGTAGCAGAGTTAAAGGAACTGTGATTTCTAGGCCTTTGCTCTCCATGTGTTTGCAGTTGGCTGTCAATCAAGATTTTGTCTTTCGTGAGTTTTCATTGTTCAATTAGAATTTTGGAAATAACAATTAATATGTTGCAACACTCTCCCTAGAAACTTGATGTGTTTGTGCTTTTCCGTTTCCAATTTACAAAAAATGTAAATGCACTCTTGTTTTTAAATAGTCCTTTTTCACTAGATATTTGTTTACTTCTTTATAGTCAAAATATTTTTTTCCCAATGAATGAATAGGTTTGCATGTTTTAAAAGATACCTTACTTTTTAAATTTCTTATTCTAACAGGTATATTCGTTGTACAGAATTTAGAAAATAAGGATAAACACAATTATAACTTAAAAATGGCCTCTAATCTCACCTGGAGATACAGTTGTAAGGTTTGAAATTGAGAATTACAAGTCCTCTCAAACTGTTCTTCTATTTCAAGTACGGTTTGGTTACTGAGATCCTCGAATTCCCATATGAATTGTAGCAGCAGATAGTCAGTTTCTGCAGAGGAACCCACTGGGATTGTGATCGAGTCCACGTTGAATATATGGATCGCTCTGGGGAGCACTGCCATCCCAAGAATGCTGTCATTTGATTCAGGAATGTGCGTGGTGTGTCTGTCCAGGTATTTAGGTATTCTTTAATTTTTTTCAGCATTGCATAGAGTTTACATTGGATTATTTTACTATATATTTTGCCTTTATACTGAGGACAAGTGTGCAAGGTACCGGGATCAGAAGTGTATTGGAGCTCCGCAGCTTGCTGCCACCATGGACGCTGTGCTCTTGCTTCGCCCACTGTACAATGTTGCACAAAATAGGACCTAAGTAACTCTCTCTTGAAAGAATGATTATATGATTGCTGGATGATGCTTGAGAGTCCTTGTGATGATGTCTTTTTCCCAGAATTTCCCCTCTTCTTTACTATGCCCTTTCCCTTCCTTTCCTCCAGCCTGTGTTTCAGCCTGCCTGTGGCATTGATTTTCCTTGTCTGTGGACTCTTCCTTTCACTAGTTCGTGATAATGTTACATGTGAGATGTGGAAACTTGCTAGATGTCAAGAAAGAGGAAATCCATTGCATTCTAGTTTTTTTAGAGTGTGCTATTGTATTATCGATTGAAATGAAATCAGGCTGACCCATTGAGCCATCCCCTGAGCTCTTTTTGCCTTCCTACAGGTGATACTGCTCTCGTTGCTGCATGTGCCCTTCCCCCAGACTTGGTTTTGGGGTTGAGTAAGTCACCGTCACTGGAGCCCTCTCTTTAAATGATGAAGAGAACATTTGCTGTTTCTCCCTGTTTGGGGACTTGGATGAGATGAGGCAACAGATAAAGAATGGAGCCCCACCTCATTCTGACCCCCGCTCTTTCCGTTCCTTTCTCCAGGGGAAGAGTACAATTCAAAAATATAAAGATTGTGAACTAATGAGATAGACAAGACAACCGATCATTTATTAAATACCCTTTCATGCCAGAAACAAATGTATTATACACACAAAAAGCACATAAAATACGGTAGTACTGTGGTTACAAACGTGGGTCCGAGTTCGAGTCCTGGTCTGGAGTGACAAGTCCTGTGAGATGGAGAATTGGTAGGTCGGCTTAGCCTCTCTTGGACTTGTTTTCTGTCCTGCAGAGATGGGGCTCGCTAGGCGTCCCTCCCCCGTAGAGGTGCTGAGGGGTGTAAAAGACACGTGTAGGCAGACCGAGCACAGCTGCTCTTTCCTCGTAAGTGCAGGATAGCATCGCTTTTGCGGTGATGGCTTTATGACTGCACCGTGTAGACTCTCAGTGCTCCAAAGGGATGCCTTGCAGATTGGAGATGGGATTCTCACTTCTGTATATACCCAAGGATTGTGTTATTGGGCCTTGCTAATTTGACTCTATTCTTTAGAAAGTACATAATGTAGATATATTTTTCAAACATGCATGATTTTTTCTTTTATTATTTATAGTTCTACCCTCTCATCTCTTGGTGTGACTTTTCATGGAATCCAGGAAACAGTCCTAAGCAACCTGCCTCTTCACACTTCTCCGTGGTGGTTTCCTTCCCTGACTAGAAGAGGGTTTTGCATAGGTAATTTTGAATGCTCCCCTTCTCTTGGAGACTCTCTGTTTTTCTGCCCATCTCTCACCTGTCCATCTGTCCATTTCTCTACCCACTCATTCTTCTGACTTGTTTCAATAAGCATTTCAGGCAGCTTACAGAAGAACAGGTACCAAATAAACAGGTGAGAAAATGGGGCCAAGTTCATACAGTGAGGCTAGGAGTTGAGCCTGTGTGAGAGTTGCCAGCGTGAGACACACGCCTCTGCCTTGTGACTTATAAGATAGACAACATCAATGTGCCTGAAGCTCCCAGCAGACACAGGGAAACAGGGTTTGTGGGAGATGCTCATTGGCTGTGAAATAAATAAGTGGCTTAGTAGAAGCCCAGCCTTTCCAAGTACTAGGGCTTAGGAGAATATTTTAGTGTCTTCCAAAATCAGATTATTGCATCTTTTCTTTTTCAGAGTTTTATGTATAGTTGGTTTACATTCTATACCTGGAAATTTCTCCAAAACTTCTGCCCACGTGAGTCCCATGACTCGGGAATGGGGTGGTTCTGCTCATTGACGGGTGTTGGCCAGAAACGGAAAATGACAGCCTCCAAGGAGCCTGGGATTTATCAGTTATGTTTTGTCAGTGCTGTAGATTTCAGAAAATGCTTTCACCTTTTCTTTCCATCTGAGGCAGCAGCGCGCTCTCTTACCAGCATCAGGAGCTCAGGGCCACGGGATGGTGGGGGCTGACTGCACTGCCGTCAAGACAGCTGAGCTAGTCACTGCAGGTGTGGTTCTTTTACATACTGCAGTTCATGCTCTTTACTAGAATGTTTCAACAGGGAGTTAATTAACTGAGTTAATTAACATTTTATAAATATGATGCTTTGTTGAAAAGACAGTCATAGGCAGAATATAAGTTGTGATCACTTTAAAAATGGTTTCATTACTGAAATTTCAGTAGGAAAGATCCAGTTTATCTTATTTCCGCCTCTCTTTAAAAGTAACAAAGAAACAAGACAGAAAAAGCAGAGGATGATTTCTGTTCTTCCTCTCGGCTTGCAGGTGCCCTCACCTCCAGTGGCATCCATCCAGACACCAGCACTGACACTGGCCGTGCTCAGAACTGCCTCAGCCCTGAAGACACATCTGACAAATGGAAGGGGGCCGCGCCCTGTTACAGCAGGTGCTCTCACTTTGTGGGTCCTTATGTAACTGCGCGGTGTTATTCAGGATCGCCCTTTCTACACTTTGTGACGCTGCTGCGGTGTCTCCTAGTTATTTGTTTCTGTAAGTACTCGTGTAATTTTCCAATGTGTGGTACTAGACATCTAAAAATGCATTTTTCAGATGAAAAATAGTGTGTATTTAATATAAATGTATGAAAAAAGGGTCAAATGGATCTATCCTGGTGCCAGTACTCAGAGATAATAATTAACACATTAACATCTATTTTCTGTTCTTTTCATCAGTGTGTATTACCTCTGTCATAAAAACCAGCGAGCAATGTGTGCCTGTATACTGTGTGGAGACCTCCATTTTCCATTCGGCTTATTACACATTTTTCTACAATATTCTATCTCCCCTGGCATGATTTTTAATGACTAGTATAGCATTCTGTCTTGTGGAGTCCTCGTCCATTTTACTTTGGACTTAAATAAACTTTTAAATTCCAAGTATACTTAACTGAAATTCTGAAAAGAGATCTGTTGTGGTACCGAAAGTCCCCTACATCCCTTCCCCTTTTTTCCTGAGAGTAAAAACTGCTGACAATGTGGAGTATATATTTCATGACCTTTATGCCTATGTCATATAAATAAACTCATACATACACGTATATGAGAAATCTATGTCTATGTGTGTGTATATATGCTTTATTGAAAAATAAGGCCATACTATATGTTTTCTGCAGCTCGGTTTATTCACTCAGGTATATATCACAGACGTCCTCTCTCTCCAGACTCACCCGGTCCTTTCAGATAGAGTAGAGGGTTTTCCTGATATGCAGGTTTGGTCTCTTGTGTAAGGACACCTTTCGTGGGAGCGTACTGTGGACAAGGCCTTGGACCACGCCGAAACACCGGAACTTTAGTGCCCACAGCTCACCGTGATTTACCGCATCATTGTCTTGATGGTGGACACTTAAGTTTTCTCCATTTTCCACTGTCAGAAAGGGTGTTTGACTGGCATACTTCTTATACAAACATTCCTGTGATCTTGTATGAGTATTATTTTCGTTAAGGTTTCTGGAAATTTAGTCCTTGGATGTGACAACTACATAAATCACAGGCTCCTTTCAAGTGAATCAAGAAATTCCTTCTCCTGTGGGGCATGAAAAGATGTAGAATAACTTATGTAACCAATTCTCTATCGCTGGATATGATTTCACTTCAGCTTTTCTTCTCACCATTGTAAACAGTGCTGTGTAAATGCTCTGATAAGTACATCTTTTTGAACTGAATTTTTCTAAATGAAACGATTCCAAAATGTGGAGTTCAGCCTGTGTGTACACACGTTTTTCAGAGTTTACATATCCATTGACATGTCATCCTCCAAAAGATCGCTCACAGTTTGTTCTCTCAAAGATGGACACTAGCTAGAATATCTTTTAAAAATATGTGCCAATATGATGAGCAAAAGTACTTTTTCATTGTTTTAATTTGCACTTGATGACCAGTGAGGTATTGAGCATTTTTCACTCATTAGCCATCTGACTTTTAAAAAGTGAATGATCTCTTTTGTCCTTTGCACACATTTAAGTGAGGCAGCTTCTTGTTGCTTTGTGACAGCTCTATGTATATTATGAACATTAACCCCTTGTCTTCATCAACATGTATCAGAGAGCTTTTCCTTGTCATATTTTGCCTTTCATTTTGTTCAGTAGGTTCATTTTTGTTGTGGCCCAAAATAATCTTAAGATTGTAAATGTCTTCTTTTGGGGTTTTATTCCTGATATTATTCTTAGAAATACTTTCTTATAATGGTATAAATTTCTTCTGTAGGTTTTTTTAATCTCTAAGATGGAGATGATGATGGTACTTGTTATAGTGAAGAGAAGTTGAATTAATATGAGCAAAGAATTATATTCGCTGTTATTAGTACTTTCTAATATTCACATCACATTCTGTAATTTTTCTTGCGGTCATTATGACTGGAATAGAATTTGTTTTTTCCAGGGGATTCTCTGATTGTCCCAAGACAATTATTGAATTCCTACTTTGCTTTTTAACTTGAAATCCCACCTGTAAAGAATACTTATGTACACTAGAGTCTCTTTTTGAGCTCATGGTTTATTTTTATCAATCTTACTTTCTTACACTAGCACTATATCTTACATATTGTAAACATTTATTTAATATCTGACAGTGCGATTTTTTGATTCTCTTTTCGATCCCAAATTTTCTTGGTTAGTATTATGACTTTATTATTCCTGAAGAATTCTAATATAATTTTTCAAGTTAAAAAAAAAAAGAAGTGCTCTCGTGGGATTTTTTAGTACTTTTGAATTATCGTTAGGAGAACGTACATTTTTACAAAACTGCTTTCCTGCATACAAAATGTTGATGTCTCTACATTCACACCTCTTACTTTACCCCACAGTACAGTCCTGTACTTCCTCCATGTACAACATGGGCATTGTTTTTGAGTTTATTCCAGATTATTGTTGATGTTTTTGTTAATTATTTAAGTCAGAATTTTTTGCTATTGTATATTTTAACTGTTAAAACTGACACCTAGGAAGGCAGATTCGGTTTGTAAATACTCACTTTGTAACTTCTCATTTAAAATTGTAAGTATTAAGTACTTGTTACAGAATCCTTTCTTTTCTGTTTTTAAAAATTTGTTTCCAAGATTCTCAAAATGGTCATAGCAAAGTAGTATAGGTGGGGACAGAGATGGAGAGAGGTAGTGTGGCTCATGTACAAACTGTGAGCACTTTCATGGCTGTGTTTACACTGGAAAAGCCGCTGAAGAGTCCAGGATAAAACAGGGGTGGCTTTGTATGCAGTTGAAAGCCAGCTTTCTTGCCTGGTGAAGCCTGGTGGGCGTGACAGGTAGATGATCAAGGTCGAATGGAGGTTATTGGCTGCACAGAGCGCTGTGTCTGAGAACTGGAGAATATCGCCATGGGAAATGCTTGGTGCCAGGAACAAAGCAGAGGAGCTGGGGACCCTGTGTGTTAAGGAATTTCCAGCCCTCGGAGTGGGAAGATCAGACTCTGCATTCAGATCTGAGTTTGAATTCATCCTCTTTAGTTTACTTGTCCTCTGACTTTGGTCAAGCTATATACCCTATTTCACTTCCTGTTTTCTTATCTCTCAAAATAGGAGAATTACAGCCTGCTGCCAGGTTGTTTGATCAGGTTAAATAATTAGTGTCTATAAGATGCCACGTACAGTCACAAGCTCAGTGAGAAATGGGCTGTCACCTGTTCTTCTGCAACTCAGTGCTTGACAAGACATGTGGGAAAGCCAGTCCCTAATTTGTGTGTGATGCAAGTAGGAACAAAATTAATGTCTTGCCTTTCCCTAGCAGTATACTTACAGCTTTGCTTCATTTACTTCTTTCCTCCTTTCCTTTCCCCTTTCCCATCCTCCACCAAAAGATCCTGAGACTCTCTCAGAATAGTAGATTCAAATTACTTTAAAGGTTGGCTCATCCTCATGAAATGATAGTAACATAAAAAAAATCTGTGCACATCCCACAATACATTGTATTTGATTTACACACACACGTGTGCACACATACACACACACAATCAGGCTACCTTCCACTTGCAGAGGGATAAGGACCACTTTTTCTGAGTTTTCACTCACTGAGCTTGAGAACAATGTCTCTTACACAGACTTTCACCAGGCTTCGTGCATGGTGTTTTTAATTGAATTTCTGTTTGTGGCCATAGATATAGTCTCCTAATAGAAGAGAGAAAGTGGAGACATAGACATTCCGCTGAGATATTGGTGTCATCATATTTTAGTTGGAAAGGACTTAAGACAGCATAGAGTCGTAATATTATATGGGTGAGAATCCATGATGTTGTAACTTGGACAAGAACATGGACCTTCTGCCGTCTTGTCCACAAAGGTGAAGAGGCAACTGGGCAGGGGATGGTAGGGATCCTTCTTGCTTGAGTTCCATGTTCTTGCTAGTTTTCATTGCTCAGTTGCCTTTAGTTTATGTCCATGAGGCCTCTCATGGGAAGGTCACTCTGTCCTGATAGATTGAGTTTCTTATCAGCAAAAAGCTCTGGACCCACTCATATTTCCCAGAGTTTTCTGCTGACCTGCTGACACTTTATATAATTGAGACCTAAGAAACTACAGAATATAAAATCCTTATTGTTATTGTTTGCCCTCGAGTTCCATAGGAAGGGGTGCTGTCTCAGGCTGTCTAAAGCCAGATCTGAACAAAGATAGGGTGACAGGCTGTGCTGCTGGTCCTCCACAGTTGAAGGGGATTTCCAACTTAGCTTTATATTCAAGGCAGATGAGTTCAAATCTTGCCTTTACCAGTTATTATCTTTGTGAATTTGGGGAGAAACTGTACTTTTTTGTGTCCAAATTTGTTTATCTGTAAGTAAGTTCAGTATTTATTTTAAGGTTTCTGTTTTAGAATTGAATGAGCTAATACTCTCATTTATACCTAAACTAGTGATCTCATGGTTCTATGCTGGTGCCTTGGTAGTTGATTACTAAGGGACTCCGCAGTGAGATTGGGGGTGGGGGACCCTGGATAATAGAGCTTATATTCCAGGATATGCTTGTAAAAGACTGGATGTGCAGTGGATTTTTAGTAAATATCTACTCCTTTCCTAATCTGCATTGATTGTGTATATATCTTTATACTAATATATGAACAATTTTTATTGCAATTTAAATATCTTTGTAGTATTTACAATATCTAGTTATAAAAATACGTGAAATAAAAAGATTTGAATTTATTTTCTTTTCAATAAGCAAAACAAAATAAAATAGAAAAGAAAAAAGTTTTGAAGGAGTAGAAATAATTTTATTTCTGTGGAATCAATTCCTTGTAATAGGTTTTTTGTTCATGTTGTTAAAAAGCATATAAAATTGATAGGTGGTGAAATACTGGAAATGAGGAAACAGTGGAGACATACTACCTCTAAGGCAGTCAATTTGTTACCAAGTCCAAACTCGTTCTGCTTGCTGCATGACAGGCCGATTAATCGGGAGATGAGATGTTGGAGTAAGGAAAAGAGACTTTATTTGTAAAGCTGGCAGACCCAGAAAATGGCATATTGTTATCCAGTAGAACTCTCTTCCCCAGGGCAGAATTCAGTCTCCTTTTATACTAAAAAGCGGCAGGGATGTGGCTGGTTGTTGCAAACTTCTTGCTGTATGAATTGTTTGTCCTTGAAATCCTTTGTTCCTGCAGCTGTCCATGTGGGTCAAATTATGGTGCCCCTGTAAAACCTCCAAAAAAAAAGAAAGGTTATTCACTATTTTACAACTTGCCATCTATACATAAGTGTAGAAGAGCAAATATCCTTAAAGATCAGAGCCCGGAGAATAGGCCCTCCTGGATATTTCAGGCTAAAGGCAACTTTCTTTTACAAAAGGTGCAGAGATAGCAAGTCTGAGCCTAGAAAACAAGGTACAGGATTAAAGCCAAATGAACACATCTAACATGGAGTGAAATTTGTTCTTTCTATTACAATTTCTTTTTCTCCCTCATAAATAATTTTAGTAAGAAACATGAGCAATTTTTTTATTTTTGCTTCTTAATAAAGGACTACAACTACAATTTAGTGAGCAGGGATGCTGTGCGTGCCTTGGTGTCACAGCAAACTCTTGTTGGTGGTGGTCGACCCTGCAACATGCCTGATGCCCCGTGAGTGTTGGTGAGGGTCCCCCTAACCAGGGGCTCTATTCAGGAACCACCATATGCGCATTGACCTCTGGCACCTCTTTTTCAGCTGCAGGAAATTTTTTCAGATTCTATGATAGAAAAATCACTCCAGCTAGGGATAATCTGGGAGTAAAGGAAGAGGAAAAGGGCTTGAAGTAGAGTAGAAGAGAAAGACAGAAGCTCAGGGAGCCTGGGGGCTTGGCAGCGCTGCCTCGGGAGAGAGAGGAGCAGAGGTGTGGATGGGACCGGCTACAGAACCAGCTCCTGCAGCTTTCCCTGCACCCAAGCCACACAGCTTTTAATAGGGCCCAGGACTCTCTCCTGGCTGGATGTCACCCTGGGCAGAACCTTGAGAATCGAAGGTAAGGGGTGGGCAGCACTCACCTAGGGGGTCACTGAGGACTTTGGTCAAGTCCACATTGACTTTTCCAGTCATGTGCCTTCACCTGTTCTTTATCTCAGGATCTGAGAAGCAGGAGCAAGGAACTCAGGGAGAGATGCAGGAAGATATCTGACTGTGTTAAGAGACGACAGTCACAGTGACACTGGGAGCGAAGACACTTGCAGCAAAGTAAAATAACTTCACAACCATTGCATCAGAGCTGCATGTGTGAGAGAGCCTAAGCCTGTCTCAGAGTGCAGGGGACAAGCGGAATGGAATGGTAAAATTAACACTGACAATTGAAATTTTGTTAAATAGCCTGCTACTTTTAATTTTATCACTTCAATGTATGCAGGTGTATTTCTATGAGCATTTATAGGTTCACACAACCCCACCAGCCCCTCTTGCCCCCATGGGGGATGGGATTTCTCAAGCACAGTGCCCCTCCTGCTTGCTTGGGCCACGCTGCTGGTCCTCACCTGGGGCCGGACTGCTACAGTACACTGAGTCCCCGAGGCACGGCCTGGGATACATGACAGGAACAACTGTGCTCTTGGCTGAGGGCCTCCATTTCCCCCTGCAGTGTAAGAATGCCGGTGACTCAGTTAGAAGCATGCATCCAAGCCGTCCTTCCGTGTCATCACCATCTAGAAGCGGTGCCTGAATCTTCTGAATTTCTGCAGAATGTGGTTTACAATCACCTTGAACAAGTGAGTGTGTGTTCTCTTTCAAGTGGAGGAGTTACTGCCATTTTCCTGGAACTTACTCACCACTAGTCCATCTGATTTTTCTGTGCTAGGATTCAGTATGGCCTGCTAATAACTCTGCAGTCAGGTCTAGAAACCCTGATGAAGAGGATTATTTATTTTCTTTCTTTATATGATAGTATTTTACTTTCAAATTTCTGAGTTTTCAGTTCTTGGAGGAATGTTTTGGGGGTTGGAGAAACAATTTTGCTCTTACCATCTTTGTGACCTGTTGCTATATGCGTCTCACCTGTCTTCTGTCACTTGTGAGGCGGTTCTATTTTTGACCCTGTCCGGGTTGTTCATATTTTAAAACATAAAATCTGTAAAAGTACAGTCCCTTTTACTCTGAAGACATTCCACAAATACTCCTTTAATCTGGGTATGGTTTTAAGAAGACACAATAATTGGAATATATACTTGCAGGTTGCCAGTGCAAAATCCCCAAATTAATAGTCGAGCTTAACATCTAAAATCTTTCTAATCTACCATGGATTTGTATGGATAAGTGAAGTAGTTTGCTAAGAACTCAATCCTCCCAAGCTGATGCTCTGCCAGATGGTGGAGCCGAGGGACGAGGGTGTGTCCTGCCCTTACTGAGCTGACAGTTTCATGGCAAGGACCTTCACCAGGTGAAGAAATTGAAGTTTCTTCTAAGAACAGTGGGTCTGAAATGAGTCCAAAAGCGTGGGAGAGACACAATCACATTTGTCTCAAGTAGGGGAGAGTGGCTGTGGGGCCACCTGGGAGACTCATGAGTCCAGGTGGGCAGTGTTGTTGGCTTCCAATTGAGCGGTGGGACGGTCAGTGGGTAAAAGCGAACAGATTGAAGGCATGTTTAGATGGTAAAGAGGAAAGGATCAATGCTGTCTGTGAAGGTAGGATGGAGTAAGGCCCAGGTTTCTGGGTGGATTAATGAGTTAAATAATGGTCCTGCTGTGTTCTGAGGAGGGAAAGCAGCAGAGGGAGTTCTGGGGGAAAACTGATGAGTTCAGCTGTGGGTAAAGTGAAAGGCTGTTAGATGTGTGGTCTGGGAGCTCTGGTGAGAGCCAGTAGTGAGTAGGGGGCGGGGAGAGAGACTTTCAAATCATTTTGTCTTGTGAAAATACATACAAGAATGAGTAATGACACAACCCCTGTATATTCTGGATTTAAAACCCAGTAACATTTTGCTATATTGACTGCAGGGGTTCTTAATTTTTTAATAGAAATAAAATAAATAGAAACAAAATAGTGGAGTTAATGAGGATCTTAGAGTTGATGTGTGTCCTTGTATGTATTTTCATACCTCATCTGTTTATAAACATAATCTACAAAAAGTTAACTTGCTTAGCATTAGAGTTAAACAGAGGGACGTGACACACTCTGTTGGTGGTTCAAGGTGATTTCTTGGGCAAATTATGTAGCCTCTCTGTGCCTTAGTTGCATCTTCTGTGACTGCCCCCATGCCCCTCATCACAGCTGATTTCCTAGACTTGAAGTTGGGAGGGAGGCTGCTGAAGGGAGTAAGAGGTGGCAACTGCTAGGGTCACTGAAGAGAGAGACAAAAACAGATTAAAGCCGAGAAACTGAGTGCTAATACCCTCAAAGGAGAAAGAATCCCTTAGTTTTTTGAGCCACTTAGCCTAAGAGAACGAAAATCATGTGGATCCAAAGCTCTTGAGCATATGAGTATTGTGGGTGGGAGGGTTTCATCAGAAAAGGGTTGAGAAAAGGCCTTTTGGTTTCCTTTTACGTTTCCAGTAAGGATGAGGCGCAGAAGAAAAACCACCCGTTTCACAGTAGAAGGTGCTGTTTTGTGCGAAACTGTCCGAAGGTTGGAAACCGTTCATCAGTGGTGCTGGCAAAAGAAGAGACTTCTGGATTGGGTGGGGCACTTGCTGTGACTTCCAGGTGACCTGCTGGCTGGGGGCTGTGAGGCGGGCAGTAGGTTTGCAGTGTGACCTGGGTATAATCCCTGGCATTGAGGCTGCTGATCTGACTAGCAGAGCTGGGCAGACACCGTCCTAACGGGGCTGCTCGGGATGAGGCCTGGGACACCTGCCATGCTGAGGGCGAGAGGAGAGCTCCCCTGAGGTTGTGTCCCTGTGAAGATTAGAAACGTCCTCCTGCAGGGGAGGAAGAGCCTCTGAGCAGCGGGCCGGATGCACAGGCAAGACCAGCCTGAGCACGGAGATTTCAGGAAGCCGGAATTCATACAGGCCCGAACAGCCTTGTTCCTGAGAAACTGGAGGGAAAAGATGCTGCAAATGCAGGCTAAGTTCAGACACTATTGTGTGTCATGAGTGATAGGAAAAGACTGTTCAGGCAGCCACGAGAGAACCCTGTGGTTGTCCCAGTTGGGCGTCACACAGGAGGGAGGAGCAGAGTTATATACTTTGCCACTTATTAGCTGTGTGACTTTGAGCAATATCACCCCACTTCTCTCTCTATATATCTACATCTGTAAAGAGACACAGTGACAAGCTCGTGTCATCAGAATGCTTTGTTTAACTCTGATCCCCTTTGTCCAGTCCTGTCAGTGCTGCCCTGCAAGGTTCTGCAGCGGCTGCTCTTGCCCTGTGATGGGAGGGCATAAAAGGGCATTGTAGCACCCGAGGGCAGAAAGGGGTTGCTTTAAAAGCAGACATGTAGCGTCCTGCAGCTGCAGACCTGCAGGCAGTTTGGTTCATGGTCGTGGAGAGGACTTTGGAGGCCTTAGCGTCGTCTTAAGACTTGTTTTCCCTTGGGGACCTGATTTGCCTTTGCAGATTAATGTTGAAGATTTGGGCTTCTGGCAAAGCTGTTTTCAGAGATGGGTATATACGTAAAATATCATATAAAAGAAAATGATTTATTTAACGTGTGCGACTTTGCAGCTGTTGGGAAGAGCTGTGTTGGCCTGGTCTCCATGGGGGACACCAAGGGTCAGCAGAGCGTGCGGGAGGGAAGGCAGCCTGCAGTGCTTCTGCGGGGTGTTCTCCCCAGCAGGGCGCTCTGCTGAGTTGTCTCTTCTCTGAGTTTGGTTGCCAGAGGAGCAGACAGCAAAGTAATGAGTTCTGGAGGGATTGTATAATGACAGGAAGAAATAGGAACCTGGAGATTTTCTGGACTAAAACACGCTTTTGGTTCCTGATTCAGTGTGTTCCATTACAGAATTGATGAGTTGTGTCTATTCTGGAACGTCATTGAAATAAACGTTCAGCCTAAATGTTAAGGGCTTTGATTTATTTGGCTGGAGGACTCGAGCCGGGATGACAGCCTCTCAGATCACTCTGAGGGACTGCTCCCAAGAGGTAGTGGAGGAGCTAGGATAAATAGAATCTTTACAACAAAGATCAGGTAATTGGAACAATAAAATATTGCTTGTTATCTAAAGAAAACCAGATATCTCAAGTTCAAGTATTTAGTGGTTTTCTATGTATGGTGGGAAGCAAACATTTGGGTCATTGAATTCATTCCTTTGGCAAGCACCTGGCTATCTAGGGCCAGTATCCTGTCCTTTCTTGCACTGAGTCTGCTCAGAGGGCACCACTGTGAGTGGCTGAGAGGCCGGGCTGTAGGCATGAACTCGCTGGGGGTTGGCAGCAGCCGCTGATGATTTGGATTCAGCATTCTTTGTTTACTGACATGGTTGCAGTATTTTCATGCACATTGTAGTATTTTCATTCACAGTGTTCCCCCTTGGTCCTAAATTCGACCAATATTTTGAGAGACATTTCATGACCAATTTTGTCCCACGGTGCTAGGATGGCTCATTCCTAGTTCAGGTGAAGAATCTTCTGAGTTGCCATTCAAGGTGTTAGTTTTTTTTATCAGGCCCTGTTGATACTAAAAGTTCTCTGGATCACCTGTCTTACTACTCTATTATGATCCAGGAAGTGTTTACCCATCTTTGCTCATTCCCATACCTAGAATCACACTATTATATTTATTTTATTCAGGGTTATAAATTTTATCTGTTTCTTCAAGATGTTTAGCCATCATCCATCTTGTGGGCCTAGTTACACATTGGGAAATGTAACAGACAACAATTTTATAAAATAGACAGGATATAAGTAATACAGCTAGTAACGTTAATAAAGTCACGAGTAAGAATTTAATAGTCGAGAAGTTGTATTTTTGGGTTAAAATTTTGCTTGTGTTTCTGAGTTTGATCCTATGAGAAAGTTCATATTTATGGTCAGGGTCAGGGCAGGTATTAATTGGCCAGTTGAAATCTCCCACCTTGTAAGATCAACAGTGGCCTAAACAGAACTATAAATTCTTTTTAGAATAACGTTTCTGAGGGCTATCTAGTTAGAGCCTTGGAGTAGGGAAACCCACCAAGGTAACACAGAAGTACTAGACATAGGTAATTTATCATAAACTTAACAATTGGAGTAGTTCATAATCAAAGGTTGGAGAAATTATCAAAGTAATTGGTATACAGTCCTGGTCCGGTGTCTTGGGTCAGCAGTCTAGCTCAGATGTCGTCTTCTTCTCATCCTGGTATGGAAGCTTTTTCTCCATTTGGGCATTGTTTTAAGGTGAGCAGTGCTCTATAGGCCAGTGCACTGCAGGGGCTGTTTCAGATAGGAAATGAATCCGAGACTCCGTTTCCTTCAGCTTTGGTGTGTATGGTCTAGTTAAGAGTATCTGAAAAAGGGTCTTTCCATTCAGGTTGGAGACAGTTCTTTAAGTCATGCCTGTTGCAGTATGTATAATCCCCTGGCTGCAGGTCATGGGGCATTGGAATTTTACCCAAGGATAGATTACTGAGCTTCAGAATCAAACCTAGAGTATTCTTTTCATAATTCAATTAAACTGTACAGCAGTGTGACATAACAGCAAGGAATGATCTGGGAAGTGTCTTAGTAAATATGGACCTCAATTAACAAAACTAGAATTTAATATCGACTAAAATATAATTTTTTTCTCTCTAAAGTTACCCTCAGTTTTCTCAAATATAGCCAAATCAAGATTAATTTCTTTACAAATTAAATCTGATTATTTGATCATATAGGCTTTTTAAATTGACTGTGTTGGAAGTTTTAATACGGAGTCTCAGGGTAGAATGTTAATAAGGTTTTCTAAGGCCAAGAAAGCCACGTCAAGGCTTTTCATGGATTTTTGCCTTACAGATTTAGGTAAATTCTTTTCTCTTTAAAATCCTTAAAATACCTTTATACTCCTATATCTCTTAGGAGATGATCTCCCTAATTTGTCTGATAGAGCCACTGGGGACCTAAGTATTTTTAGTCTTTTGAGGGATCAGATAGAGAGAAAAGATAACTGTTCCAAGTCTGTATACATAGTTATAATTTATCAAATTGCTGTGAACCATAACTAGCTTAAGGAGAAGAGATTCTTTATGTCTGGGAAACAGGTTAAAAGGCAGTAGTATTTCAAACAATATCAAAAATTATAACCATATTCAGCTGGTTAATCAGTCCCATGTAACTAATTCTTTTAATGAGAGTTTTCATTAGAACTTTAAAATGTCTTACCCAGTTTAGTTCAGTGCTGTAGTTTGAAATTTATTAGAAATCAGTAAATCTCCTTGAAGAGAAAGCATTTTGCAAAACCATCAGAAGAAAACAATTAACTGTCTATAAATGACAAAAGATTTAAAAGCATGGTTAAACACCGTTACACTATAATCAATAAAGAAACCTGTTCACTATACCCATAATTATCACTGGTAACATTTCAGATAAACCAGAATTTTAGGGAGTCCATATAATTTCTACAATACCTGTATTAATAATATTTCTCATTCAATATAACCTTAGAAGTTTTATGATTCATTTGACAATTCCATGTTATCTAAAATGCCAAATGAAACTTTATAGTTAAAAATCTCTCTTTGGGATGTTTCAGGGGCCTTCTGTAGCATCCCAAACTTAACTGGAGATTAAAAGAATTTTAATTAATTAAATTAATTTTTATTTAATTAATTAGAATTTTATATTTGGGGAGCTTTTTGAAAGATTTCAGAACACTTGATCAGATAAACATATAGATCACTGTAATGTAGTACTAATTCATTAACAAGAAAATATGTCAAATGTAAAGGCAGAACAGATCAGCTAAGTGGTATAAGAAGTTTTACAATCTGTTACTGAAGGTGGATTAATATTTTAAGAAAATTTTTTCCTCTTAACAGAGAGAAAACCAAATCTAATCTTGTTCCAGCTAACTTCTAAGATTCATTTACGTTGCCCAATTTGATTCTAAACTTAGCCAATTCTGACCACGTACAAAACTTTCCTCAGGGTTCCTTTTCCACAAGCCTTCCACAGCTTTCTATACTTATATTAGTGTGTCCCTTATTTTGTCTTCCATTCAGAGGTAACCAGCTTCAGGAGAAAGTCACTATTTTTCATTAACAAAGTATTATTCCATTCTTACATCTTCCTTTACGCATTTATATTACTTTCCTAGGATACTGAGATCATTCCCTTACTAATAGAGACTATTTCTGTGTGACACCAACCATTTATTAATATTTCTAAACACCTTTAGTTTCACTGTAAGAGGAAGTTAAATGTTAAGTAATTCATATTTCAATCTTATTTTATCTGAAAATGGCATAGATATTTAATAAAATCTTGTCATTTAACTTAATTTAGCACAACTCTAGAATTTAAAGATATCAAACATTTAGAGATTATTTTAAGCATACATTTTAAAAATATATTTTAAATATTTACCCAAAGCTCTCATCTCATTTACATTTAATTTACTTAAAATTTTACCACAGCACATTACTGTTATTTTTTTTTTTGACAAATCTGCAACAGATATAACAGGATCTTATTTGACTTTCATTAAACCTAGGTACAGTAAAGGTATTATAGTTAAGATGGATGATTTTAAAGATGTCTACATTTATTAGAACATACTTAAACTAAACAATATCAAATATTACCTTAATATTGAATATTTTCCAATTCACATGACACTGAAAGTCAATTTGTTAAGTTTTTATTTTAAAAATACTTAATTTTTAAGCTCTTATATTTTTACATCAATTAAGCAGAGCTCTTTGACTTCGAAATTTTTTTTTTTAGCAGTAGAAATATCTCACTTCTATAATCTGTATGCAGGCTTATAAACAGACAAAAGCTAGAGATCTCATAGCTTCACTTTAAAACTTACTTATATTTATAATAATAGTTGGAGTAAGCTGAATTTGCTTGCTCAAATCACTAAGGCTTACTATTTATGAAACAGATAATTAAGATTTCCTCACAAAGTCTGAAGGACCCGTCAGAGTTCTGAGTTCTAAAATGCCAAAAATTTCATGGCCTCAAGTTTTATTTCGTTGAGCTAATTAGGCTCAGTCCTAGGTCACTGTTTGTTGTATTTATATTTCTGATCTGCAAGACAAAGACACTCTCTTCCAGGTCCCCAGATAAATGCTCTGTCACCCAGACCCAATTTTATCTCCTTAATTGGCATTTTTGTATCAGTGAGAAGAGCTGTAAACAAAGAATTCCATGTTTTAAAACTAAGGTTTTCTTTATTTTGTCTTCCAAAGCTTGCATAAGACATTTATTAAGGTCTCTTTTCCTTGAGTTATAAGTTAAACCCAGGGTAAACCTATTTTTTTTTTTTAGCTACTCAAATTACTTTTTAGATTTACGTTATATTGGACGTCTCAAGTAACTATATTGGTTTCCTTTAATTTGTTCAATTAATATTTTCAGAGGGATAGACATGTGCCCAGCCTTATAATACCAAGAAGGGGAAGCGTTTTTCCACTGAAACATATCTATCCCACAACATAAGCAAAAGGTTTATATAAAGACCATCTAAATATACCAATTTCACAAACTTTTATCTCAATTTTATTAAATCTTATACCTTTAATTTTTATATTTATTAAGTTTAATCAATAATTCTTATTTCTAGAAGGAGTGACAGAAACCTTTTTTTTTGTGGGTGTACATTGTATATAATTTTATAGAAGTCTCTAGGATGCCCAAGTTTCAGCCAAAGAGCTTAGGCCCTTCTCGATTTTTAATTTCATTAATTGGTCTGTTGTCCCAATCCTTGATCAAGTATTTCAGTCTACATATAAATATATGTTAAACTGTGGTAAATAAAACGGACTTGTTTGAACTTTAATGTTGGGGGGGAGTAGGTGAACTCTTTGGCCCTTTTTTTTTAACTTTACGTAGTGTAGTATCAAAACCCTGTATGTAAATCCAAAAATGTCCATTTTATTGATCTCATTCAAAATAACCATATAAAAATATTTATCCTTTTGGGATAAGCCACTTATCTGTTTTTTTGACATTTTTACAATCCTTTTTCCAGTTATTCAACCTAATTAACATTAATTATACTAAGTTTTTATTAGCATCTCTAGAAACATTTATCAGAAAGGAAAAACAAAAATGTAGCTTTTCAAACCAGTTATATTTTTATATCTGAGTTCTTAGGTTAACCATTAGATATATTTTTCTGCATTTAAACTTTATTTTAATAGGTACCAATAAAACAGCCGTTTATAATGAGATCTCTTTAAACTTTCACCAATTAAAAAGTTTTTCCAAATTAAAAAATCCATCATATGGCCATCAATTTATATATATATAAATAAATAAATATATATATATATATATATATATATATATATATATATATATATATATATATATATGTAGTGATTTTAAACCAATAAGATGAAGAGGCCCTTCCACATGAGAGTCAGGGTGTTGCCTAAATAAAATTCAAAGGTTTACTCTCCAAAAGCTTAAAGCCTTCGTGGTCCAGGCTGATGCAACAAAGTTTAAGATGGCAAAATATCTGAAAATTGGTACAATCAAAGAATTGCTTAGAATCCCAATTTATTTGCGTGGCCACCGTATGTACACAATACTTGAACTTTTGTATGGCAGAGTCCAAGGTTTCCTTTAAAAACTAAACTAAACATATATATACTTACATGCACACACTTAAAACATCCAGAGAAAGATAAAACGTTTACATTTCAAGGACACAGGAAGAGAAATCCAAGTTCCCACTAAAGGGGATTTTGTTTTTATAAGTTCAGAATGCCAAAAAATGTTTTTATCAGGCCTGGTTATTTCCAGAGTGAGTTTTTTTTTTTTCTTATTCCCGATTAATGTTGTAAGTTTTGTATGTACATAAATCTGGCTGGGGTTTTACTTGGAGACTGGCAATCTGTCATTTCTTTTTCTTTTCTTTTCTGTTCTTTATTTTTTTTTTTGAAAGTTCTATTCCCCATTGTAAGGTCGGGTTCTCAGAATAAATTTGCTAGTAAGATTTCCCACAGGGACAACTCTGTGGCATGAAGTCTTTGTGTCTACCACTCCTGGAAGATTCCCTGTCACCTGAGAATGCTGTTACCAGCCAGGAGGATGGTCCAAAATTTGGAGTTGAAAGTTTCCTCATAAGAGTTTTACTTTTATCCTGAAAAATTCAATGGAGGTAACCAAATTGAGGAAAACATTAGACCAGCCTCTTACCTAACCACTCAGTCCTGAACCCAGTGTCTTTCAACTTGGACCCACTCGGGATGTCTCCACTGGGTGGGTAATTCACCTCAGTTTCTTTCAACTGGAGGGCCACGTACCTGGATACACCGCCAGATAAAACTTAGGATCATCAACCAATATGTGAGATCTGAGAACCAGGAGAGACTCAGCCAAATTCATCTGGACCCCCCGAGGAGGCGGATGAGCACAAAGGGCCACTGCTGGTACCAAGGCTCTGGTTACTTGGAGAGTTCAGGTGGAGAGAAATCTGCTGTGGTGCTTCATGGTGTCCAAAACTGTTGACTGAAATAAACGTGCAGCCTAAAAGTTAAGAGTTATGTTTCATTTGGCGGGAGGACTCGAGCCAGGATGACCGTCTCTCAGAACTCTCTGAGGGACTGCTCCCAAGAGGTTGAGGCAGAGCTAGGATATATAGGAGCTTTACAACAAAGACCAGGTTGTTGGAACAATAAAAGATTACTTGTTATCTAAAGAAAGCCAGGTATCTCAAGTTCAAGAATTTAGTGATTTTGTATGAATGGGAGGAAGCAAATATTAGGACTCACTGAATTCATTTTTTAGACAAGCACCTAGCTATCTCGGGCCAGTAGCCCGTCCTTTCTTATTCTGAGTCTGCTCAGAGGGCACCATTGTGAGTTGCTGCAGTGGCTGGGCTGCAGGCCTGTCCTCGCCGGGGAGTGGCGGAAGCCTTTAATGACTTGGTATCAGTATTCTTTGTTTACTGACATGGTTGCAGTATTCTCATTCACATTGTAGTATTTTCGTTCACAGACCGAATATGGATCATCTGCAAACTTGGAAAGCAACCGAGATGGAATTACTGCAGATACCTTCTGCTTTAATAAGCCGTGTGCAAACATAAACACGGAGGAAGCATACACTTGGATTTGGAGGTGTAGGAAAGGGATCCTGCACATTGCAGGAGAACGCAATGCAGAATTCCTTAAGTCCAACTTTCTTCACTGTAGTGGTTTCTGAGAACAGTTTATGGTAATTAAACAACATTGACAAACGGTGGCACACATTGCTTTTAAGGGATGGCCGGCTGCAAACTTTTATATTGGACAGGTGGAATTCATAGGCAAGTGGTCAGGTGGATGGGAGAGAGATGGAGCCAAGGCCTGGGCCCAGATTCCGGTTTAAATTGCCATTTCTTCACCATAGGGCCTTGGAATAGAATGCATACTCTCAACCTGTTGGTGAATCTGTGAAATGGGCATGATAATATTCATTTCTTCCTGGGATTGTTGTAAGATCTAAAGAGTATTATAGCACACATGAAGCATTTAACACCCTGGCACTTAGCAGTGTTCACTGTGTGGGGCCGCCCCGCTTAGCGTGCGTCAGAGCCGTAAAGGCAGCATTTGTCTGTTGAGGATGCACTTGTAGCCCCTTGGCTAGGTTGTGAATTTGTTGATTTCCTTTAATACTTGTAACTCTGTGTGACATGGGCAGTTATTTTCATGGACAGATGAGGAATCTCAGGGTAAAGAAGACTGTGTAATTTGCCCAAGGTCAGACCATAATTTTGGGTGCAGGGGCCTCAGTTCAGCATGGGCCCCTGGGCCTTCTGCTCTCTCCGTTCAGCACCAGAGCCAGATATGGAGTTGGCTGTTTCCCTGCCCAGAATATCCGGCAGGACCCAAGACACACCTGGCCCTGTGCTGCTTGAGCAAAAACTCCGGAGGAGAGGGAGTTACAAAAGGGATAAACATAAAAACAGACGACAGCAAACTGTGATCAGCTCTGAGAAGGAAAGGAACACGTCTCGCCGTGCAGAGCTGGGAGCTTTCCCGTCTGGGCTGCTCTGGGGGTGTTCATCTCAGCTAAACAAGTTCTGCTGTTGCAGCAAGGCAGGAAGGCAGGGCGCATGTGGGCAGGTAGACAGGGCCTCATTGATCGTACTCATTCCCCATTAAGCGGCAGCTTTCACGGGCACTTACCTAGTAAACATTGGCCATAATCTTCACGCAATTTGCTTGGTAGTTTTATTGACCCCAGCTTTGAGATGAGGTCATTGAAGCTGGGGAGTTTGTTGCATGCCCGTGATTACCTTGCAAATACCCCCACTGGTCTTTCAACCTAGACTGGTGTGGCTGTCATGCCCCATCCCTGTGAATGGCATCGTGTAGCTTCTCCCAAGTGGCCCAAGTGACTGACATTGATATGCTTAATTCGTAGGAAATGGTATGTGGCAATAAGAGAAAAAGATAGTAAGAAATTGTTTGGAAAACAAGAAAAAAACCTATTCTTCCCCAGCTGGGGGAGCGTAACCTGTATCACCCACCCTAATCACTGCCTGTCACCTCCTCCCTGAGGATTCTGTGTTCAGAAGCCACTCTGAGCCTTGGGAGAACATTTTTCCTCATGACACTTTTGACTAGGACCCGCGACATCTCTGTTCCTGGTTAACACTCTCTTCAAAGCCGTTTAAATTTTTTGCAGGTTCCTCCACTCTGATGTAAGAATACCCTGTATAACTTCTTGATGCAGCTCCTTAATGAAGATCTTGTGATGGATACCTAGCCAAAACTGGGATGTATGCATATAGTGACTGCAACTTCAGCACATTGTGAGTTCATAATCAGAGTGGTGGGTGACTCAGGAAAGGCTTTTTTAAGGTAACAAGGGGAAAGTGAAAGGACGCTTGCTGTGTGAGAAAGAAACATCTCAGTCACAGCCAGCAAGACACCTGTGTTCATGATGGGGTGTGGCGAGTGCAGAGTTCTCACAAAGAAAGAAGTGATGTGATGGGAGGGAGGACAGTTGGGTAATTTATTGGGGAGGAAAAAAGTGGGCTGAACATTTCCTGGTTGAACAAGAGGATTGTGACATGACGTGCTTGTATTTTGGAGAGAAGGGTTTTGTGGGGACAGGCCTAGGAGTACGCTGTATGGCTGGGGAGTCAGCACAACAGAGAAACACAGAGAACCGGGCAGACCCCAAGGCCCAAGCTGGGGGAGAGGCTGCCCGCAAATTGGAACCCTGGAAGCTGGTTCTGTCCCTTAGCTGGGGCCTCAGACGTCACTTCACAGCCCAGTCCTGTTGATACAAGGATAAAAAACGTTGGGCATGAGAAGGGCTGTGTCCCAGGCTTTCGTTGAGCCCCTGGGATGTGCCCCACCAGATTTTGTTCTTTGACTTCATGCAGTAAAGAATTCAAGAGCAAGCCAGTGTTGAGTAAAGGTATATATATTCAGACAGATACATTGAAATGCAAGAGAAACGTCACGAGGTGTGGGGGTTTCATGCACAGATTAGAAGTAGGTACACACCCCACAGACAGAAGGTCTGTCTTCTCCAAAGAGGGACAGAGAGTGGTGACCGCGAGGTGGCGCTGTGTTGCTTGTTTTCTTGGGCTTGGTGGTTTCATATGCTAATAAGTAGAAGGACCAGCCTTAGGGCAAGGGGCTAGGATTCCCAGGGAGTTGGCCATTTCCCACCCTTTGACCTTTTGTGGCTATCATTGGGACTGCCATGGTGCCTGGGGCATGTTATTCACCAGGTTACTATTACAATGGATGTTTACTGAATCTCAAGATCTGCTAGAAGTTAAATCTCTTCATCCTGAGCCTCAAGGCCTATTGGGGGTTGAATCCTTCACCATTTTGATGTCAATTGCTGCGGCCTTCCTTGAATGGCTGTGCTCTTCCCCCTTCCATCCTGTATCACTGTGATGACACAAAGACAGCAAAGGCCGGGCCCTAACCGTGCTCCTGCATTTAACGGCAGGAGGTGTGGTGTGGGCTTATGATGACTCTGAGTGGTGAGAAGGATGTTTCAGATTTTCCCACGTGAGACATGGCGACTTACCAGCAGCCTCCCCAGATTTATCTCACGGGCATTATCGCTTGTGTTGTTATGGAAACAAAAGGCCAGCCAAGAAATAAGAATCACACAGAGGGTTGGAGTACTGAGATTTATTACGCTGGCGGGCTCAGAGGGGTTTCTTTTCCAAAGCTCTGAGCACCTCCAAGACGTGCACATGAGGTTTTATAGGGTTAATTACAAGTATGGGGCTAATACCCAATAAGGCTCAAACAACAAAAAGCAAGGAATCAGTACACTGAAGCTTATCAATTTGGAACAGATCACGTTACTGACAACTGTTGACCTTGGATTTTCGGGTTAGCTTATTAGCCCAGTAAACTGACACTAAACTTCAGATTTACCAGGTAGCCCAGCAAAACTTAGATCAGGAAACCGACACTTATCACACTTTGATTTGTGACTTAGCTTGTTAGGCCAGCTGTGGTTTTCCTTCAGTGTCACTTATCTTTTGAATTTTTCTTTTTTTCTTTTTTTTAATATTTAATCCAAATTTAATATCAGGGTTCTTTGGGAAAGAAATTTCTCTTTTGCTTTTCTTTGGTGATCTTTTAGGGGGGCAGTTAATTAGATGTATTTACCTGTTAGTGGAAGCCCTGGGGCTTCAACCCAGGACCCCGTGCACGCTAAGCACACGCTCTACCACCCGCCCCATCATCTTTTCTTTTTGGTTTCGCTGCCAAGAATCCTACAGCTGAATTTCTAGTCAGCCTTAACACTTGCCCTGACTTCATGGAATCCATTTTTATGAGTTTACTTCCCCCTGGTTTCATTTAAGTATTGAATCTCCATTTTCTCTTCACTCTCCGTTTTGCCTTTTGTTGTTATGGTTGTTAAGCTGTGTTTAACAGAATTGTTTAAATTCTCTTTTAGCAAGAGGCTGAATGTAAATAAATATGTAAGCATACAGCACAATTAAATGCTTTTATACATTCTGAGCTGTTTAGTAGTAACTTAAAAACCGAATTGAATATCAAAGTGATAGCATTTTAAAAATATTTTTTAATTTTTCATAAAAATATAGCTGATTTAAAATATGATATTAGTTTCAGGTGTACAATAGATGCTCCATTTATAGTTACTGTAAAACATTGTCTGTATTCCCTGTGTTGTAAGATACATCCCTCTAGCGTGTTTACATTACATGTTGCAGTTTGTATAAGAAAGTTGGGTAACGCAGAGTCTGGAACGTGGCTGTGTATGACTCAGGTTCACGCTCACCCTGCCTGTCAGAGCTCAGGCCTTCACTCCTTTCTGCAGGGGAGCGAGTGGAGGCAGCTCTCATCAGCGCTGTCACCACCCTCTGAGTGGCAGTGACAGCAGTGACTGTGTGTGGACGTGCAAATTGTTTTTCCAAGAGCTTTATATGCGTTTCTGCATTTAATAATTAAAGCCCTCCTGTGAGGAAGCGTTTTAAGTTTTTAATGCATAATACATTTTATTTTGATATTGATAGATTTCAAACCTCTGGAAAATTTACAGGAGTAGTACAATAAACGCTTAGATACAGTTCACTTTAAAGGGCACTATTTGGCTTTCTGTGTCTGGCTTATTTTAGCATAAAGTTTCAAGGTTCATCCATGATTGTAGCCTGAATCAGTACTTTATTCTTTTTGCTTGATAATATCCTTTTCCTTTGTTTTCGTTTTTGGTCTATTTAAAAATATTTTCATTGAAGTCTTGTTAGTTTATAATTTTGTGTTAGTTTCTTGTGTACAGCACAACACTTCAGCTAAATAGGAACCTACCTGTATTCATTTTCATCCTCTTTTTAAACATAAGTTACTATAAGATATTAAATATATTCTCCTGTGCTATACAGTATAAACTTGCTGTTTATTCTTTACATACTCAGTATCTGCAAATCTTGAACTCCCAGTTTATTCCTTCCCACACCCTCTCCCCACTGGTAACCATAGTTTGGTTTCTATGTCTCGGTGTCTGTTTCTGTTCTGTAGATAAGTTTATTTTTTTGTTTCTTTCTATTTTTTTTTTTTAGAGTCCACATGTGAGCAATCTCATATGGTATTTTCCTTTCTCTTTCTGGCTTACTTCACTTAGAATGACATTCTCCAGGTCCATTGATGTTGCTGCCAATGTCATTATTTTATTATTATTTTATGGCTGAATAGTAGTCTATTGGACAAATATGCTACAACCTCTTTATCCAGTCATCTCTCAGTGGACATTTCGGTTGCTTCCATGTCTTGATATTGTAAATAGTGCTGCTGTGTACATTGGGGTGTAGGTGTCTTTTTCAATTAGGGTTCCTTCTGGATATATGCCCAGGAGTGGGATTGCTGGGTCATCTGGGAGGTCAATTTTATGTCTTTAGAGGAACATCTATACACTTTTCCACAATGGCTCCACCAAACTGTATCCCCACCACAGTGCAGGTGTGTTCCCAATTCTCCGCAGACTTTCCAGTATTTATTGTCAGTGAACTTCTGAATGATGGCTATTCTGACTGGTGAGAGGTGATACTTGATTGCAGTTTTGATTTGCATTTCTCTGATAATGATAATGAATATTTTTTTATGTGGCTACTGGCCATTTGTACGTCTTCATTGGAGAAATGTTTCTTTAGGACTTCTGCCAATTTTTGAATTGAATTGTTTGTTTTTCTTTCTTATTAAGTGTAAAAGCTGTTTACATATTCTGGGAATTAAGCCCCTAGCAGTTTCATTTATTGTAAATATTTTCTCCCATTCCATAGGTTGGTTGTCTTTTTGTTTTGCTTACTGTTTCCATAGCTGTGCAAAAGCTTGTAAGTTTAATTAGATCCCTCTTGTATATTTTTGGTTGTTTTTCTATTGCTTGAGTAGACTGCTCTAGGAAAACATTGCTGAGATGTATGTCAGATGTTTTGCCTATGGTTGCTTCTAAGAGGTTTATAGTGTCTTGTCTACATGTTTAAGTCTTTAACACATTTTGTATTCATTTTTGTATATTCTGTGAGGGAGTAGTCTAACTTCAATGATTTACATGCAGCTGTTAAGTTTTCCCTACACCATTTGCTGAAGAGGCTGTCTTTACTCCATTGTATGTTCTCACCTCCTTTGTCAAAGTTTCAATGACCAAAAGTTTGTGGGCCTATTCTTGGTAAATGTGTTTATCCGTTCATTGATGGATGGATATTGTTAGTAACTTTTGGCTACTCTGAATGATACTGCTATGAATATTGATGTGAAATTTTTTATGAGAATATGTTTTCATTCTGTTGGCTGTACATTTGCCCCGCCATATCTGTAGTTTCCACTACATGAATCCAGATGGTTGATTGTAAAGGGACTCGAACATCCTTGGATTATGGTATCCAGGGTGTGGGGTTCCTGAAACCAACCCCCCAAGGATATTGAGAGATGACTCTATATGTAGGAGTGGAATTGCTGAGACATATAACTCTAAGCTTTTGAGGAAATACCAGACTTCTCCAAAGAAGCTGCAACATTGTTCCTTTCCCCTGGCCGCATATGAGGTTTCTCTGCCTCCTGAACGACATTTGTTATTGTCCATGTTTTGGTTATAACCATCCTAGTGGGTGTAAAATGAGATCTCATTTTGTTTTTGACTTCCCTAGTGATGCTGAGCATCTTTTCATATGATTATTGGCCATTTGTATATCTATTTAAATTCGTGGTAAATTTAAAATTTGGGTGTATTTTTTTGTATTGTTCAGTTGTAAGCATTCGTTATATATCCTGGATACTACTCTCTTATTAGATACATGCTTTGCAAAATTTTTCTTCTATTCTGCACATTGTCCTTTAACTATATTTTTTTAAACATTAAAACAATTTCTTTACAAGGGAGGTAGTTTGATGTAAAGATTTATTTTATTTTTTTGCAAAGCACGCACTCTCTGACTTGAGATACCCTTTTCCCCTGTCATTTCACTTTCTTGATGATGTCCTTTGTAAGAAAAAGGTTTTAGTTTTGATGAAGTCCAGTTTATCTGCTTTTTCCTTCTATCACTTGTGCTCTTGGTTTTGTATCTAGGAAACCAAAGCCTATCCTAGGCCCACAAAGATTTATACTGTGTCTTCTTTTAGAAAGTTTATAGGTTTAATTTTTACATTTCTGTCTGTGATCTATTTTCAATTAATTTTATTTGTTATATAAAATATGGGTGTTCAGATTCCAGATTGATTCTTTTGCCTGCAGATACCCAGCTGTCCCTGAACCATTAGTTGAATAGACTATTCTTTCAATGGAGTGTTTTTGGCCCCCTAGTGGAAAAGTGTCTGTAAATGTAAGTTTTTCCCCGTGGGTTTTTATTGTGTCTCTTAGACTTATTTATCCAAACTTATGCCAGTATCATACTGACTTAGTACTATAGCATTTTAGTACACTTTAAAGTGAGTCCTCCAACTTTACTCTTCTTTTTCAAGGTTGTTTTTGCTGTCCTGGGCCCCTTGCACGTCCATGTGA
>NW_027328854.1:0-50542 GCF_048564905.1 Vicugna pacos | reverse complement strand
CTGCTTGATGCTGGTGCGGGGAGGGAGGGTGCAGCCTTAGCCCGGCCCTCGGCCCCCGGGATGGACAGCGGGCAGCAGTGGCAGTGGCAGTGGTAGTGGTAGTGGGGGTGGCGGCGTCGGCGGCGGAGGCGGGACAGGGCGGCTGTCCTGGGAGAGCAAGTCCACTTGCTCCCAATTCCCCCGCCGCCTGGCCTCTGCTGCCAGAGCTTCCTGGAAGGAGTTTCCCCCTGTCAGCCTGCCCCTGGGAGGCAGGCCGGCTATGGCCAGGGGGGCGGGGCGGCGGCAGTGGCAGCAGCAGAGCTGGAGATGGCAGGATTGGGGCTGACCCATACTACTAGCCAGGTACTTGCTCCCATTGCCCGCTGTCTCTGTCGCTGTCGCTGTCGCTGTCTCTGTCTCTGTCCCTGTCGCTGCCCCCGCCCCTGCACATTGACTGCACCACGCCCACCTCTCAGGAGCAGGATCACCTGAGGACAAGCCTCCAGGGACCCTGGGGCAGCAGAGACCGCCCCCAGAGCAGGCTGAGGGGGACACGCGAGGAAATGCACAGGATTGCCTTGGCAGCCCCCGCCCCACGCTGCCGCCCGCCCTCTCTGCAGCCGCCCCAGACCCCGCCACCACCACTGCCCCCTGAGCACACCGCGCCAGCATCCCGGGAGCCGGACAACACGGACATGTGCACCCAGTCAACCTGGCGTAGCACAGGGCGCCCCCTGAGCAAGCTGAGGGGTCACGAGAGGAAATCCACAGGCTTACCTGGGCAGCCCTCACCACCGCTGCCGACCTCTCTGCAGCCTCCCCTTCCCCGCCCCGGGCCACCATCCCCTCAGCGCACCGCGCCTGCCTCCTGGGAGGCATCCAACACCTAGGCTTGCAGCCAGGGAACCTGGGTTATCAGAGTCCGACCCCAGGCCAGGCCAAGGGATCATGGGAGCAAATCCTCGGGCTTCTAGGGCAGCCCCGCCTCCTCTCTGCAGACCCTGACCGAACCTCCCCAGCCTCCCATGACCTGGCTGACAAGGAGACTTCAATCCCGCAAACCTGGGGTGGCAGAGGCTGTCCCCAGGCCAAGGAGAGGGGGAGATGGGAGGAAACTTACCAACTCGCCAGGGCAGCCCCCTTAGCCGCAGTGCCTCCGGCCCCTCCACCACTGACCTCTTTCACTGACCGCACCACGCCCGCTCCCAAGAGCAGGCTGATTAAATGGCTTGAGTCTGAGGAACGTGGGAGAGCGGCGGTCGCCCCCAGGCTAGGCCATTGGGGACATGGGAGAAAATCCTCTGGCTCACCAGGGGCACCCCAGTCCCCGGACCCTGTCCCCATCACTGTCCCCTGACTGCACTCCACCTGTAGTGAGTGTGTCTGTCCGTCTGCCTGCCTGCCTGCCTGCCTGCCTGCCTGCCTGCCTGGCTGTCTATCTATCTGTTGGAGGAGGGGAGAGGCTAGTCTACGTCTGTGTGTCTCTGTGTGTCTATGTAATGGAGGAAGAGGAGGCTAGTATGTCTATCTCTCGGCCTATCTATCTCTCTGACAATCTATCTAAGCAATGGAGGAGGCAGAGGAGGCTAGTGTGTTTGTCTATCTACCTAATTGAGGAGGAGAAGGAGTGTAGTGTGTGTGTGTGTGTGTGTGTGTGTGTAAGTGTGTGTGTGGGTCTGTCCATTTCTGTATGTGTCTATCTAATGGAGGAGGAGGTGGAGGAAGCTAGCGTGACTTTCCGTCTGTCTGTCTGCATACGCACCTAATGAAGTAGGAGGAGGCTACTATGTTCGTCTAAGTGTCTTTGTATTGGAGGAGGTGAGTGTGTCTGTCTCTCAGTCTGTCCGTGTGTTTCTTTTCTACTAGAGGAGGAGGCTAGTGTGTCTATCTACTTACCTACCTGATTGAGGAGGAAGAGGAGGCTGCTGTGTGTGTGTATCTCTCTCTGACAATCTATTTCATGGAGGAGGAGATTGGTGTGTCCATCTACCTACCTAACTGAGCAGTAGGAGGAGGCTTCTGTGTGTGTGTGTGTGTGTGTGTGTGTGTGTGTGTGTGTGTTGGTGTGTGCCTGTCTGTCTTTGTATGTATGTATCTGTGTACCTATGTAATGGAGGAGGAGGACGAGGTTAGTGTATCTATCTGTTAATAACAAAGAAAGAGACTAGCGTGTCTGCCTATTTATATGTCTGTCTCTCTGTGTATTGGAGGAAGCCTCCCGGGACTCCATTGACCTGGAGAGATGTCAGATGCCACCCTGAGGCAGAAGAAGGCGCCCAGAGAGCTGGCTGAGGGGGACTCGGGAGGAAATCCACAGGCTTGCCTGGGCAGCTCCCGTCCTTCGCTGCTGCCCTCTCTGCAGCCGCCCCGCCCCCTACCCCAATCCCGGCCCCTGGGCGTACAGCGCCAGCATACGCAGAAATAAATTCAAAATGGCTTAGACACTTAAACGTAAGACAAGACACCACACACCTCTCGGTAGGAAACGTAGGCCAAACAGTATCCCACGTACACCTCACCCATTTTCTCCTAGGGTAGTCTCCCCAAGCAACAGAAAACTCAGCAAAAATACAAACACAAACGGGAGCAAACTGAATTCATCAGCTTTGGCACACCAAAGGAAACCAGAAGCAGAACTAAACCACGGCCTACGAAATAGGAGACAATCTTTGCCAAACATGAGACTGACTAGGGGTTCATTTCCACCATATCCAAACAGCTCATCCGACTCAACGGACAGAAGACGACCCAATCCAAAAATGGGCAGAAGACGACCTCAGGAAGCAATTCTCCAGCGAAGACCCACCAGCGACCAATGAGAGGCACATGACAAAACAGGCTCAAGGTCGCTCATTATCCGAGGAATACAAGGCAAAACTACAATGAGGTGGCATCTCGCCCCAGTTAGAGTGGCCACCATTCCAAAGCCCACACAGGATCAAGGCTACAGAGGCTGTGGAGAAAAGGGATCCCTCCTACACTGTCGGTGGGAATGTCGTTTGCTGCAGCCACTGTGCAAAACAGGAGGGAGGGTCCTCAAAAGACGGAAAATACACTGGTCAGAAGCTTTGGATCTCGGGGGCAGGCCAACAAGCTCCCAAAGGCCCGGCCTCGCCCCTGCTTCTGCCCCAGCTCGCCTGTGCCCCACAGGGTCCGGGGCGGCCTCCACTCCCAGGGCAGGGCCACCCGCGCGGGAAGGCCTCGCAAGGCCTGAGGGCCAGTCTCGGCTGGCCCGGGGCCGTCCAGCGCCCTCCCATCTCCCGGGGCTGCTCCCACTTTGCCAAAGCCGCCTGTGAGCGGCGGCCAAGAAAGCCGCGCGGTTCAGCCAGTACTAAGGAGGGGGAGGAAGACACCCCAACCAGGCCGGGGGGGCCCCGGGACCCGCCTCACGGTCCCAACCTGGACGCGCGGCCTGGACCCCACCGACGCACCCCTCCCCCCACCCCCGGGCGCCTCCCCAACTACAAAGCCCAGGCCTCACCCGCCGACTCCCCGACCTGCGCGCCCCCACCAGCGCCCCCTTACCTGGCTCGCGACGGCAGCAGAGGCGACAGCAAGCGGCGGGAGGCCGAGACCCCAGGCAGCCTTCCTCCTCCGGGAGCTGGTCCAGGAGCACCCAGCTCCCGCCCAGCTTCCTCACGTTCTGCGCGCGCCCCAGCGCCCCGGCGTCCCGGCGCCCGTGCGCGCGCGCGCACGCGCAGCTTTCAGCGCCCCTCCCACTCCCGCCTGCCTGACAGCAGCATGGAGGCTTGGCTGCCACTCCAGCAGTAGGGATGCTGCGAGTGGGGCCGGGCAGTGGGCCGGTGGAGCTTCGGGCGGTGGGGCGGTGGGGCGGTGGGGCGGTGGGGCGAGCCCAGCCCGCGGCCAGGGCTGGCCGGGTCCCCAGCACCAACGCGGACCCCCACGCCCTCCTCCAGGGTCCCGGCCCCCAAGTAGGACCACCACGGGCCCAGGGCCAGGCCTCACCCCACCAGCCCCGCTACCACTGCTCGCCGACCCCCCACCCAGTCAATGCCTCCGCACCCCCTGCCACGCCCGGTCCCCGATCCACTGCACCCCCGACACAAAGCTGCGAGTTCTCCTCACACCCAAATCCCGCCCCAGGTCTGCGCCCCACTAGGTCCTAAGCTACAGCCCCTGTAAACCGCGATCACCCCTCGGGCCTCACCCCAGGTCCCCCCACCGTCCGCAGATACTCCCCTAACCCTTCACCGAGGAATAAGCCCCCACCCTCCAGCCAGGTCACTTCCGCTCCCAGCAACCCCTCCCCCTCACCCTGTCCGCCCTCATCGCCAGATCGCCGCACACCCGGAGTGCACCCCTACCCCAGATGACCCCCTCAGCCCTCTCCTCGCGAGAGCCGGGCGCTCCGGGCTCCGATCACCACCGCGACAGCCGCTAGACAGGGATGCCCCGGGCCCACGGCAGGCACGCAGTCCTGGCTCCCAGGGGCGCGGCCCCGGCGGCCGGGTGGGCGGGTCTTGAGGCCATTCCAATTCCCTGCCCGACCCCCACGCCCCCATCCCACCCCGAAGCCCAATGCCTCCTCAGAGCCCATGGGATAGGTGGTCCCGAGCTGCACACCGCTCGCCAGTGGGCCTTGGATACTTGATGCTGCTGCGGGGAGGGAGGGTGCAGCCTTAGCCCGGCCCTCGGCCCTCGGCCCCCGGGATGGACAGCGGGCAGCAGTGGCAGTGGCAGTGGTAGTGGTAGTGGGGGTGGCGGCGTCGGCGGCGGAGGCGGGACAGGGCGGCTGTCCTGGGAGAGCAAGTCCACTTGCTCCCAATTCCCCCGCCGCCTGGCCTCTGCTGCCAGAGCTTCCTGGAAGGAGTTTCCCCCTGTCAGCCTGCCCCTGGGAGGCAGGCCGGCTATGGCCAGGGGGGCGGGGCGGCGGCAGTGGCAGCAGCAGAGCTGGAGATGGCAGGATTGGGGCTGACCCATACTACTAGCCAGGTACTTGCTCCCATTGCCCGCTGTCTCTGTCGCTGTCGCTGTCGCTGTCTCTGTCTCTGTCCCTGTCGCTGCCCCCGCCCCTGCACATTGACTGCACCACGCCCACCTCTCAGGAGCAGGATCACCTGAGGACAAGCCTCCAGGGACCCTGGGGCAGCAGAGACCGCCCCCAGAGCAGGCTGAGGGGGACACGCGAGGAAATGCACAGGATTGCCTTGGCAGCCCCCGCCCCACGCTGCCGCCCGCCCTCTCTGCAGCCGCCCCAGACCCCGCCACCACCACTGCCCCCTGAGCACACCGCGCCAGCATCCCGGGAGCCGGACAACACGGACATGTGCACCCAGTGAACCTGGCGTAGCACAGGGCGCCCCCTGAGCAAGCTGAGGGGTCACGAGAGGAAATCCACAGGCTTACCTGGGCAGCCCTCGCCACCGCTGCCGACCTCTCTGCAGCCTCCCCTTCCCCGCCCCGGGCCACCATCCCCTCAGCGCACCGCGCCTGCCTCCTGGGAGGCATCCAACACCTAGGCTTGCAGACAGGGAACCTGGGTTATCAGAGTCCGACCCCAGGCCAGGCCAAGGGATCATGGGAGCAAATCCTCGGGCTTCTAGGGCAGCCCCGCCTCCTCTCTGCAGACCCTGACCGAACCTCCCCAGCCTCCCATGACCTGGCTGACAAGGAGACTTCAATCCCGCAAACCTGGGGTGGCAGAGGCTGTCCCCAGGCCAAGGAGAGGGGGAGATGGGAGGAAACTTACCAACTCGCCAGGGCAGCCCCCTTAGCCGCAGTGCCTCCGGCCCCTCCACCACTGACCTCTTTCACTGACCGCACCACGCCCGCTCCCAAGAGCAGGCTGATTAAATGGCTTCAGTCTGAGGAACGTGGGAGAGCGGCGGTCGCCCCCAGGCCAGGCCGTTGGGGACATGGGAGAAAATCCTCTGGCTCACCAGGGGCACCCCAGTCCCCGGACCCTGTCCCCATCACTGTCCCCTGACTGCACTTCGCCTGTAGTGAGTGTGTCTGTCCGTCTGCCTGCCTGCCTGCCTGCCTGCCTGCCTGCCTGCCTGGCTGTCTATCTATCTGTTGGAGGAGGGGAGAGGCTAGTCTATGTCTGTGTGTCTGTGTGTGTCTATGTAATGGAGGAAGAGGAGGCTAGTATGTCTATCTCTCGGCCTATCTATCTCTCTGACAATCTATCTAAGCAATGGAGGAGGCAGAGGAGGCTAGTGTGTTTGTCTATCTACCTAATTGAGGAGGAGAAGGAGTGTAGTGTGTGTGTGTGTGTGTGTGTGTGTGTGTGTAAGTGTGTGTGTGGGTCTGTCCATTTCTGTATGTGTCTATCTAATGGAGGAGGAGGTGGAGGAAGCTAGCGTGACTTTCCGTCTGTCTGTCTGCATACGCACCTAATGAAGTAGGAGGAGGCTACTATGTTCGTCTAAGTGTCTTTCTATTGGAGGAGGTGAGTGTGTCTGTCTCTCAGTCTGTCTGTGGGTTTCTTTACCTACTAGAAGAGGAGGCTAGTGTGTCTATCTACTTACCTACCTGATTGAGGAGGAAGAGGAGGCTGCTGTGTGTGTGTATCTCTCTGACAATCTATTTCATGGAGGAGGAGATTGGTGTGTCCATCTACCTACCTAACTGAGCAGTAGGAGGAGGCTTCTGTGTGTGTGTGTGTGTGTGTGTGTGTGTGTGTTGGTGTGTGCCTGTCTGTCTTTGTATGTATGTATCTGTGTACCTATGTAATGGAGGAGGAGGACGAGGTTAGTGTATCTATCTGTTAATAACAAAGAAAGAGACTAGCGTGTCTGCCTATTTATATGTCTGTCTCTCTGTGTATTGGAGGAAGCCTCCCGGGACTCCATTGACCTGGAGAGATGTCAGATGCCACCCTGAGGCAGAAGAAGGCGCCCAGAGAGCTGGCTGAGGGGGACTCGGGAGGAAATCCACAGGCTTGCCTGGGCAGCTCCCGTCCTTCGCTGCTGCCCTCTCTGCAGCCGCCCCGCCCCCTACCCCAATCCCGGCCCCTGGGCGTACAGCGCCAGCATACGCAGAAATAAATTCAAAATGGCTTAGACACTTAAACGTAAGACAAGACACCACACACCTCTCGGTAGGAAACGTAGGCCAAACAGTATCCCACGTACACCTCACCCATTTTCTCCTAGGGTAGTCTCCCCAAGCAACAGAAAACTCAGCAAAAATACAAACACAAACGGGAGCAAACTGAATTCATCAGCTTTGGCACAGCAAAGGAAACCAGAAGCAGAACTAAACCACGGCCTACGAAATAGGAGACAATCTTTGCCAAACATGAGACTGACTAGGGGTTCATTTCCACCATATCCAAACAGCTCATCCGACTCAACGGACAGAAGACGACCCAATCCAAAAATGGGCAGAAGACGACCTCAGGAAGCAATTCTCCAGCGAAGACCCACCAGCGACCAATGAGAGGCACATGACAAAACAGGCTCAAGGTTGCTCATTATCCGAGGAATACAAGGCAAAACTACAATGAGGTGGCATCTCGCCCCAGTTAGAGTGGCCACCATTCCAAAGCCCACACAGGATCAAGGCTACAGAGGCTGTGGAGAAAAGGGATCCCTCCTACACTGTCGGTGGGAATGTCGTTTGCTGCAGCCACTGTGCAAAACAGGAGGGAGGGTCCTCAAAAGACGGAAAATACACTGGTCAGAAGCTTTGGATCTCGGGGGCAGGCCAACAAGCTCCCAAAGGCCCGGCCTCGCCCCTGCTTCTGCCCCAGCTCGCCTGTGCCCCACAGGGTCCGGGGCGGCCTCCACTCCCAGGGCAGGGCCACCCGCGCGGGAAGGCCTCGCAAGGCCTGAGGGCCAGTCTCGGCTGGCCCGGGGCCGTTCAGCGCCCTCCCATCTCCCGGGGCTGCTCCCACTTTGCCAAAGCCGCCTGTGAGCGGCGGCCAAGAAAGCCGCGCGGTTCAGCCAGTACTAAGGAGGGGGAGGAAGGCACCCCAACCAGGCCGGGGGGGCCCCGGGACCCGACTCACGGTCCCAACCTGGACGCGCGGCCTGGACCCCACCGACGCACCCCTCCCCCCACCCCCGGGCGCCTCCCCAACTACAAAGCCCAGGCCTCACCCGCCGACTCCCCGACCTGCGCGCCCCCACCAGCGCCCCCTTACCTGGCTCGCGACGGCAGCAGAGGCGACAGCAAGCGGCGGGAGGCCGAGACCCCAGGCAGCCTTCCTCCTCCGGGAGCTGGTCCAGGAGCACCCAGCTCCCGCCCAGCTTCCTCACGTTCTGCGCGCGCCCCAGCGTCCCGGCGCCCGTGCGCGCGCGCGCACGCGCAGCTTTCAGCGCCCCTCCCACTCCCGCCTGCCTGACAGCAGCATGGAGGCTTGGCTGCCACTCCAGCAGTAGGGATGCTGCGAGTGGGGCCGGGCAGTGGGCCGGTGGAGCTTCGGGCGGTGGGGCGGTGGGGCGGTGGGGCGAGCCCAGCCCGCGGCCAGGGCTGGCCGGGTCCCCAGCACCAACGCGGACCCCCACGCCCTCCTCCAGGGTCCCGGCCCCCAAGTAGGACCACCACGGGCCCAGGGCCAGGCCTCACCCCACCAGCCCCGCTACCACTGCTCGCCGACCCCCCACCCAGTCAATGCCTCCGCACCCCCTGCCACGCCCGGTCCCCGATCCACTGCACCCCCGACACAAAGCTGCGAGTTCTCCTCACACCCAAATCCCGCCCCAGGTCTGCGCCCCACTAGGTCCTAAGCTACAGCCCCTGTAAACCGCGATCACCCCTCGGGCCTCACCCCAGGTCCCCCCACCGTCCGCAGATACTCCCCTAACCCTTCACCGAGGAATAAGCCCCCACCCTCCAGCCAGGTCACTTCCGCTCCCAGCAACCCCTCCCCCTCACCCTGTCCGCCCTCATCGCCAGATCGCCGCACACCCGGAGTGCACCCCTACCCCAGATGACCCCCTCAGCCCTCTCCTCGCGAGAGCCGGGCGCTCCGGGCTCCGATCACCACCGCGACAGCCGCTAGACAGGGATGCCCCGGGCCCACGGCAGGCACGCAGTCCTGGCTCCCAGGGGCGCGGCCCCGGCGGCCGGGTGGGCGGGTCTTGAGGCCATTCCAATTCCCTGCCCGACCCCCACGCCCCCATCCCACCCCGAAGCCCAATGCCTCCTCAGAGCCCATGGGATAGGTGGTCCCGAGCTGCACACCGCTCGCCAGTGGGCCTTGGATACTTGATGCTGCTGCGGGGAGGGAGGGTGCAGCCTTAGCCCGGCCCTCGGCCCTCGGCCCCCGGGATGGACAGCGGGCAGCAGTGGCAGTGGCAGTGGTAGTGGTAGTGGGGGTGGCGGCGTCGGCGGCGGAGGCGGGACAGGGCGGCTGTCCTGGGAGAGCAAGTCCACTTGCTCCCAATTCCCCCGCCGCCTGGCCTCTGCTGCCAGAGCTTCCTGGAAGGAGTTTCCCCCTGTCAGCCTGCCCCTGGGAGGCAGGCCGGCTATGGCCAGGGGGGCGGGGCGGCGGCAGTGGCAGCAGCAGAGCTGGAGATGGCAGGATTGGGGCTGACCCATACTACTAGCCAGGTACTTGCTCCCATTGCCCGCTGTCTCTGTCGCTGTCGCTGTCGCTGTCTCTGTCTCTGTCCCTGTCGCTGCCCCCGCCCCTGCACATTGACTGCACCACGCCCACCTCTCAGGAGCAGGATCACCTGAGGACAAGCCTCCAGGGACCCTGGGGCAGCAGAGACCGCCCCCAGAGCAGGCTGAGGGGGACACGCGAGGAAATGCACAGGATTGCCTTGGCAGCCCCCGCCCCACGCTGCCGCCCGCCCTCTCTGCAGCCGCCCCAGACCCCGCCACCACCACTGCCCCCTGAGCACACCGCGCCAGCATCCCGGGAGCCGGACAACACGGACATGTGCACCCAGTGAACCTGGCGTAGCACAGGGCGCCCCCTGAGCAAGCTGAGGGGTCACGAGAGGAAATCCACAGGCTTACCTGGGCAGCCCTCGCCACCGCTGCCGACCTCTCTGCAGCCTCCCCTTCCCCGCCCCGGGCCACCATCCCCTCAGCGCACCGCGCCTGCCTCCTGGGAGGCATCCAACACCTAGGCTTGCAGACAGGGAACCTGGGTTATCAGAGTCCGACCCCAGGCCAGGCCAAGGGATCATGGGAGCAAATCCTCGGGCTTCTAGGGCAGCCCCGCCTCCTCTCTGCAGACCCTGACCGAACCTCCCCAGCCTCCCATGACCTGGCTGACAAGGAGACTTCAATCCCGCAAACCTGGGGTGGCAGAGGCTGTCCCCAGGCCAAGGAGAGGGGGAGATGGGAGGAAACTTACCAACTCGCCAGGGCAGCCCCCTTAGCCGCAGTGCCTCCGGCCCCTCCACCACTGACCTCTTTCACTGACCGCACCACGCCCGCTCCCAAGAGCAGGCTGATTAAATGGCTTCAGTCTGAGGAACGTGGGAGAGCGGCGGTCGCCCCCAGGCCAGGCCGTTGGGGACATGGGAGAAAATCCTCTGGCTCACCAGGGGCACCCCAGTCCCCGGACCCTGTCCCCATCACTGTCCCCTGACTGCACTTCGCCTGTAGTGAGTGTGTCTGTCCGTCTGCCTGCCTGCCTGCCTGCCTGCCTGCCTGCCTGCCTGGCTGTCTATCTATCTGTTGGAGGAGGGGAGAGGCTAGTCTATGTCTGTGTGTCTGTGTGTGTCTATGTAATGGAGGAAGAGGAGGCTAGTATGTCTATCTCTCGGCCTATCTATCTCTCTGACAATCTATCTAAGCAATGGAGGAGGCAGAGGAGGCTAGTGTGTTTGTCTATCTACCTAATTGAGGAGGAGAAGGAGTGTAGTGTGTGTGTGTGTGTGTGTGTGTGTGTGTGTAAGTGTGTGTGTGGGTCTGTCCATTTCTGTATGTGTCTATCTAATGGAGGAGGAGGTGGAGGAAGCTAGCGTGACTTTCCGTCTGTCTGTCTGCATACGCACCTAATGAAGTAGGAGGAGGCTACTATGTTCGTCTAAGTGTCTTTCTATTGGAGGAGGTGAGTGTGTCTGTCTCTCAGTCTGTCTGTGGGTTTCTTTACCTACTAGAAGAGGAGGCTAGTGTGTCTATCTACTTACCTACCTGATTGAGGAGGAAGAGGAGGCTGCTGTGTGTGTGTATCTCTCTGACAATCTATTTCATGGAGGAGGAGATTGGTGTGTCCATCTACCTACCTAACTGAGCAGTAGGAGGAGGCTTCTGTGTGTGTGTGTGTGTGTGTGTGTGTGTGTGTTGGTGTGTGCCTGTCTGTCTTTGTATGTATGTATCTGTGTACCTATGTAATGGAGGAGGAGGACGAGGTTAGTGTATCTATCTGTTAATAACAAAGAAAGAGACTAGCGTGTCTGCCTATTTATATGTCTGTCTCTCTGTGTATTGGAGGAAGCCTCCCGGGACTCCATTGACCTGGAGAGATGTCAGATGCCACCCTGAGGCAGAAGAAGGCGCCCAGAGAGCTGGCTGAGGGGGACTCGGGAGGAAATCCACAGGCTTGCCTGGGCAGCTCCCGTCCTTCGCTGCTGCCCTCTCTGCAGCCGCCCCGCCCCCTACCCCAATCCCGGCCCCTGGGCGTACAGCGCCAGCATACGCAGAAATAAATTCAAAATGGCTTAGACACTTAAACGTAAGACAAGACACCACACACCTCTCGGTAGGAAACGTAGGCCAAACAGTATCCCACGTACACCTCACCCATTTTCTCCTAGGGTAGTCTCCCCAAGCAACAGAAAACTCAGCAAAAATACAAACACAAACGGGAGCAAACTGAATTCATCAGCTTTGGCACAGCAAAGGAAACCAGAAGCAGAACTAAACCACGGCCTACGAAATAGGAGACAATCTTTGCCAAACATGAGACTGACTAGGGGTTCATTTCCACCATATCCAAACAGCTCATCCGACTCAACGGACAGAAGACGACCCAATCCAAAAATGGGCAGAAGACGACCTCAGGAAGCAATTCTCCAGCGAAGACCCACCAGCGACCAATGAGAGGCACATGACAAAACAGGCTCAAGGTTGCTCATTATCCGAGGAATACAAGGCAAAACTACAATGAGGTGGCATCTCGCCCCAGTTAGAGTGGCCACCATTCCAAAGCCCACACAGGATCAAGGCTACAGAGGCTGTGGAGAAAAGGGATCCCTCCTACACTGTCGGTGGGAATGTCGTTTGCTGCAGCCACTGTGCAAAACAGGAGGGAGGGTCCTCAAAAGACGGAAAATACACTGGTCAGAAGCTTTGGATCTCGGGGGCAGGCCAACAAGCTCCCAAAGGCCCGGCCTCGCCCCTGCTTCTGCCCCAGCTCGCCTGTGCCCCACAGGGTCCGGGGCGGCCTCCACTCCCAGGGCAGGGCCACCCGCGCGGGAAGGCCTCGCAAGGCCTGAGGGCCAGTCTCGGCTGGCCCGGGGCCGTTCAGCGCCCTCCCATCTCCCGGGGCTGCTCCCACTTTGCCAAAGCCGCCTGTGAGCGGCGGCCAAGAAAGCCGCGCGGTTCAGCCAGTACTAAGGAGGGGGAGGAAGGCACCCCAACCAGGCCGGGGGGGCCCCGGGACCCGACTCACGGTCCCAACCTGGACGCGCGGCCTGGACCCCACCGACGCACCCCTCCCCCCACCCCCGGGCGCCTCCCCAACTACAAAGCCCAGGCCTCACCCGCCGACTCCCCGACCTGCGCGCCCCCACCAGCGCCCCCTTACCTGGCTCGCGACGGCAGCAGAGGCGACAGCAAGCGGCGGGAGGCCGAGACCCCAGGCAGCCTTCCTCCTCCGGGAGCTGGTCCAGGAGCACCCAGCTCCCGCCCAGCTTCCTCACGTTCTGCGCGCGCCCCAGCGTCCCGGCGCCCGTGCGCGCGCGCGCACGCGCAGCTTTCAGCGCCCCTCCCACTCCCGCCTGCCTGACAGCAGCATGGAGGCTTGGCTGCCACTCCAGCAGTAGGGATGCTGCGAGTGGGGCCGGGCAGTGGGCCGGTGGAGCTTCGGGCGGTGGGGCGGTGGGGCGGTGGGGCGAGCCCAGCCCGCGGCCAGGGCTGGCCGGGTCCCCAGCACCAACGCGGACCCCCACGCCCTCCTCCAGGGTCCCGGCCCCCAAGTAGGACCACCACGGGCCCAGGGCCAGGCCTCACCCCACCAGCCCCGCTACCACTGCTCGCCGACCCCCCACCCAGTCAATGCCTCCGCACCCCCTGCCACGCCCGGTCCCCGATCCACTGCACCCCCGACACAAAGCTGCGAGTTCTCCTCACACCCAAATCCCGCCCCAGGTCTGCGCCCCACTAGGTCCTAAGCTACAGCCGCTGTAAACCGCGATCACCCCTCGGGCCTCACCCCAGGTCCCCCCACCGTCCGCAGATACTCCCCTAACCCTTCACCGAGGAATAAGCCCCCACCCTCCAGCCAGGTCACTTCCGCTCCCAGCAACCCCTCCCCCTCACCCTGTCCGCCCTCATCGCCAGATCGCCGCACACCCGGAGTGCACCCCTACCCCAGATGACCCCCTCAGCCCTCTCCTCGCGAGAGCCGGGCGCTCCGGGCTCCGATCACCACCGCGACAGCCGCTAGACAGGGATGCCCCGGGCCCACGGCAGGCACGCAGTCCTGGCTCCCAGGGGCGCGGCCCTGGCGGCCGGGTGGGCGGGGCTTGAGGCCATTCCAATTCCCTGCCCCACCCCCACGCCCCCATCCCACCCCGAAGCCCAATGCCTCCTCAGAGCCCATGGGATAGGTGGTCCCGAGCTGCACACCGCTCGCCAGTGGGCCTTGGCTGCTTGATGCTGGTGCGGGGAGGGAGGGTGCAGCCTTAGCCCGGCCCTCGGCCCCCGGGATGGACAGCGGGCAGCAGTGGCAGTGGCAGTGGTAGTGGTAGTGGGGGTGGCGGCGTCGGCGGCGGAGGCGGGACAGGGCGGCTGTCCTGGGAGAGCAAGTCCACTTGCTCCCAATTCCCCCGCCGCCTGGCCTCTGCTGCCAGAGCTTCCTGGAAGGAGTTTCCCCCTGTCAGCCTGCCCCTGGGAGGCAGGCCGGCTATGGCCAGGGGGGCGGGGCGGCGGCAGTGGCAGCAGCAGAGCTGGAGATGGCAGGATTGGGGCTGACCCATACTACTAGCCAGGTACTTGCTCCCATTGCCCGCTGTCTCTGTCGCTGTCGCTGTCGCTGTCTCTGTCTCTGTCCCTGTCGCTGCCCCCGCCCCTGCACATTGACTGCACCACGCCCACCTCTCAGGAGCAGGATCACCTGAGGACAAGCCTCCAGGGACCCTGGGGCAGCAGAGACCGCCCCCAGAGCAGGCTGAGGGGGACACGCGAGGAAATGCACAGGATTGCCTTGGCAGCCCCCGCCCCACGCTGCCGCCCGCCCTCTCTGCAGCCGCCCCAGACCCCGCCACCACCACTGCCCCCTGAGCACACCGCGCCAGCATCCCGGGAGCCGGACAACACGGACATGTGCACCCAGTGAACCTGGCGTAGCACAGGGCGCCCCCTGAGCAAGCTGAGGGGTCACGAGAGGAAATCCACAGGCTTACCTGGGCAGCCCTCACCACCGCTGCCGACCTCTCTGCAGCCTCCCCTTCCCCGCCCCGGGCCACCATCCCCTCAGCGCACCGCGCCTGCCTCCTGGGAGGCATCCAACACCTAGGCTTGCAGACAGGGAACCTGGGTTATCAGAGTCCGACCCCAGGCCAGGCCAAGGGATCATGGGAGCAAATCCTCGGGCTTCTAGGGCAGCCCCGCCTCCTCTCTGCAGACCCTGACCGAACCTCCCCAGCCTCCCATGACCTGGCTGACAAGGAGACTTCAATCCCGCAAACCTGGGGTGGCAGAGGCTGTCCCCAGGCCAAGGAGAGGGGGAGATGGGAGGAAACTTACCAACTCGCCAGGGCAGCCCCCTTAGCCGCAGTGCCTCCGGCCCCTCCACCACTGACCTCTTTCACTGACCGCACCACGCCCGCTCCCAAGAGCAGGCTGATTAAATGGCTTGAGTCTGAGGAACGTGGGAGAGCGGCGGTCGCCCCCAGGCTAGGCCATTGGGGACATGGGAGAAAATCCTCTGGCTCACCAGGGGCACCCCAGTCCCCGGACCCTGTCCCCATCACTGTCCCCTGACTGCACTCCACCTGTAGTGAGTGTGTCTGTCCGTCTGCCTGCCTGCCTGCCTGCCTGCCTGCCTGCCTGCCTGGCTGTCTATCTATCTGTTGGAGGAGGGGAGAGGCTAGTCTACGTCTGTGTGTCTCTGTGTGTCTATGTAATGGAGGAAGAGGAGGCTAGTATGTCTATCTCTCGGCCTATCTATCTCTCTGACAATCTATCTAAGCAATGGAGGAGGCAGAGGAGGCTAGTGTGTTTGTCTATCTACCTAATTGAGGAGGAGAAGGAGTGTAGTGTGTGTGTGTGTGTGTGTGTGTGTGTGTGTAAGTGTGTGTGTGGGTCTGTCCATTTCTGTATGTGTCTATCTAATGGAGGAGGAGGTGGAGGAAGCTAGCGTGACTTTCCGTCTGTCTGTCTGCATACGCACCTAATGAAGTAGGAGGAGGCTACTATGTTCGTCTAAGTGTCTTTCTATTGGAGGAGGTGAGTGTGTCTGTCTCTCAGTCTGTCTGTGGGTTTCTTTACCTACTAGAAGAGGAGGCTAATGTGTCTATCTACTTACCTACCTGATTGAGGAGGAAGAGGAGGCTGCTGTGTGTGTGTATCTCTCTGACAATCTATTTCATGGAGGAGGAGATTGGTGTGTCCATCTACCTACCTAACTGAGCAGTAGGAGGAGGCTTCTGTGTGTGTGTGTGTGTGTGTGTGTGTGTGTGTTGGTGTGTGCCTGTCTGTCTTTGTATGTATGTATCTGTGTACCTATGTAATGGAGGAGGAGGACGAGGTTAGTGTATCTATCTGTTAATAACAAAGAAAGAGACTAGCGTGTCTGCCTATTTATATGTCTGTCTCTCTGTGTATTGGAGGAAGCCTCCCGGGACTCCATTGACCTGGAGAGATGTCAGATGCCACCCTGAGGCAGAAGAAGGCGCCCAGAGAGCTGGCTGAGGGGGACTCGGGAGGAAATCCACAGGCTTGCCTGGGCAGCTCCCGTCCTTCGCTGCTGCCCTCTCTGCAGCCGCCCCGCCCCCTACCCCAATCCCGGCCCCTGGGCGTACAGCGCCAGCATACGCAGAAATAAATTCAAAATGGCTTAGACACTTAAACGTAAGACAAGACACCACACACCTCTCGGTAGGAAACGTAGGCCAAACAGTATCCCACGTACACCTCACCCATTTTCTCCTAGGGTAGTCTCCCCAAGCAACAGAAAACTCAGCAAAAATACAAACACAAACGGGAGCAAACTGAATTCATCAGCTTTGGCACAGCAAAGGAAACCAGAAGCAGAACTAAACCACGGCCTACGAAATAGGAGACAATCTTTGCCAAACATGAGACTGACTAGGGGTTCATTTCCACCATATCCAAACAGCTCATCCGACTCAACGGACAGAAGACGACCCAATCCAAAAATGGGCAGAAGACGACCTCAGGAAGCAATTCTCCAGCGAAGACCCACCAGCGACCAATGAGAGGCACATGACAAAACAGGCTCAAGGTTGCTCATTATCCGAGGAATACAAGGCAAAACTACAATGAGGTGGCATCTCGCCCCAGTTAGAGTGGCCACCATTCCAAAGCCCACACAGGATCAAGGCTACAGAGGCTGTGGAGAAAAGGGATCCCTCCTACACTGTCGGTGGGAATGTCGTTTGCTGCAGCCACTGTGCAAAACAGGAGGGAGGGTCCTCAAAAGACGGAAAATACACTGGTCAGAAGCTTTGGATCTCGGGGGCAGGCCAACAAGCTCCCAAAGGCCCGGCCTCGCCCCTGCTTCTGCCCCAGCTCGCCTGTGCCCCACAGGGTCCGGGGCGGCCTCCACTCCCAGGGCAGGGCCACCCGCGCGGGAAGGCCTCGCAAGGCCTGAGGGCCAGTCTCGGCTGGCCCGGGGCCGTCCAGCGCCCTCCCATCTCCCGGGGCTGCTCCCACTTTGCCAAAGCCGCCTGTGAGCGGCGGCCAAGAAAGCCGCGCGGTTCAGCCAGTACTAAGGAGGGGGAGGAAGGCACCCCAACCAGGCCGGGGGGGCCCCGGGACCCGCCTCACGGTCCCAACCTGGACGCGCGGCCTGGACCCCACCGACGCACCCCTCCCCCCACCCCCGGGCGCCTCCCCAACTACAAAGCCCAGGCCTCACCCGCCGACTCCCCGACCTGCGCGCCCCCACCAGCGCCCCCTTACCTGGCTCGCGACGGCAGCAGAGGCGACAGCAAGCGGCGGGAGGCCGAGACCCCAGGCAGCCTTCCTCCTCCGGGAGCTGGTCCAGGAGCACCCAGCTCCCGCCCAGCTTCCTCACGTTCTGCGCGCGCCCCAGCGTCCCGGCGCCCGTGCGCGCGCGCGCACGCGCAGCTTTCAGCGCCCCTCCCACTCCCGCCTGCCTGACAGCAGCATGGAGGCTTGGCTGCCACTCCAGCAGTAGGGATGCTGCGAGTGGGGCCGGGCAGTGGGCCGGTGGAGCTTCGGGCGGTGGGGCGGTGGGGCGGTGGGGCGAGCCCAGCCCGCGGCCAGGGCTGGCCGGGTCCCCAGCACCAACGCGGACCCCCACGCCCTCCTCCAGGGTCCCGGCCCCCAAGTAGGACCACCACGGGCCCAGGGCCAGGCCTCACCCCACCAGCCCCGCTACCACTGCTCGCCGAACCCCCACCCAGTCAAATGCCTCCGCACCCCCTGCCACGCCCGGTCCCCGATCCACTGCACCCCCGAGACAAAGCTGCTTCTCCTCACACCCAAATCCCGCCCCAGGTCTGCGCCCCACTAGGTCCTAAGCTACAGCCCCTGTAAACCGCGATCACCCCTCGGGCCTCACCCCAGGTCCCCCCACCGTCCGCAGATACTCCCCTAACCCTTCACCGAGGAATAAGCCCCCACCCTCCAGCCAGGTCACTTCCGCTCCCAGCAACCCCTCCCCCTCACCCTGTCCGCCCTCATCGCCAGATCGCCGCACACCCGGAGTGCACCCCTACCCCAGATGACCCCCTCAGCCCTCTCCTCGCGAGAGCCGGGCGCTCCGGGCTCCGATCACCACCGCGACAGCCGCTAGACAGGGATGCCCCGGGCCCAGGGCAGGCACGCAGTCCTGGCTCCCAGGGGCGCGGCCCTGGCGGCCGGGTGGGCGGGGCTTGAGGCCATTCCAATTCCCTGCCCCACCCCCACGCCCCCATCCCACCCCGGAGCCCAATGCCTCCTCAGAGCCCATGGGATAGGTGGTCCCGAGCTGCACACCGCTCGCCAGTGGGCCTTGGCTGCTTGATGCTGGTGCGGGGAGGGAGGGTGCAGCCTTAGCCCGGCCCTCGGCCCCCGGGATGGACAGCGGGCAGCAGTGGCAGTGGCAGTGGTAGTGGTAGTGGGGGTGGCGGCGTCGGCGGCGGAGGCGGGACAGGGCGGCTGTCCTGGGAGAGCAAGTCCACTTGCTCCCAATTCCCCCGCCGCCTGGCCTCTGCTGCCAGAGCTTCCTGGAAGGAGTTTCCCCCTGTCAGCCTGCCCCTGGGAGGCAGGCCGGCTATGGCCAGGGGGGCGGGGCGGCGGCAGTGGCAGCAGCAGAGCTGGAGATGGCAGGATTGGGGCTGACCCATACTACTAGCCAGGTACTTGCTCCCATTGCCCGCTGTCTCTGTCGCTGTCGCTGTCGCTGTCTCTGTCTCTGTCCCTGTCGCTGCCCCCGCCCCTGCACATTGACTGCACCACGCCCACCTCTCAGGAGCAGGATCACCTGAGGACAAGCCTCCAGGGACCCTGGGGCAGCAGAGACCGCCCCCAGAGCAGGCTGAGGGGGACACGCGAGGAAATGCACAGGATTGCCTTGGCAGCCCCCGCCCCACGCTGCCGCCCGCCCTCTCTGCAGCCGCCCCAGACCCCGCCACCACCACTGCCCCCTGAGCACACCGCGCCAGCATCCCGGGAGCCGGACAACACGGACATGTGCACCCAGTGAACCTGGCGTAGCACAGGGCGCCCCCTGAGCAAGCTGAGGGGTCACGAGAGGAAATCCACAGGCTTACCTGGGCAGCCCTCACCACCGCTGCCGACCTCTCTGCAGCCTCCCCTTCCCCGCCCCGGGCCACCATCCCCTCAGCGCACCGCGCCTGCCTCCTGGGAGGCATCCAACACCTAGGCTTGCAGCCAGGGAACCTGGGTTATCAGAGTCCGACCCCAGGCCAGGCCAAGGGATCATGGGAGCAAATCCTCGGGCTTCTAGGGCAGCCCCGCCTCCTCTCTGCAGACCCTGACCGAACCTCCCCAGCCTCCCATGACCTGGCTGACAAGGAGACTTCAATCCCGCAAACCTGGGGTGGCAGAGGCTGTCCCCAGGCCAAGGAGAGGGGGAGATGGGAGGAAACTTACCAACTCGCCAGGGCAGCCCCCTTAGCCGCAGTGCCTCCGGCCCCTCCACCACTGACCTCTTTCACTGACCGCACCACGCCCGCTCCCAAGAGCAGGCTGATTAAATGGCTTGAGTCTGAGGAACGTGGGAGAGCGGCGGTCGCCCCCAGGCTAGGCCATTGGGGACATGGGAGAAAATCCTCTGGCTCACCAGGGGCACCCCAGTCCCCGGACCCTGTCCCCATCACTGTCCCCTGACTGCACTCCACCTGTAGTGAGTGTGTCTGTCCGTCTGCCTGCCTGCCTGCCTGCCTGCCTGCCTGCCTGCCTGGCTGTCTATCTATCTGTTGGAGGAGGGGAGAGGCTAGTCTACGTCTGTGTGTCTCTGTGTGTCTATGTAATGGAGGAAGAGGAGGCTAGTATGTCTATCTCTCGGCCTATCTATCTCTCTGACAATCTATCTAAGCAATGGAGGAGGCAGAGGAGGCTAGTGTGTTTGTCTATCTACCTAATTGAGGAGGAGAAGGAGTGTAGTGTGTGTGTGTGTGTGTGTGTGTGTGTGTGTAAGTGTGTGTGTGGGTCTGTCCATTTCTGTATGTGTCTATCTAATGGAGGAGGAGGTGGAGGAAGCTAGCGTGACTTTCCGTCTGTCTGTCTGCATACGCACCTAATGAAGTAGGAGGAGGCTACTATGTTCGTCTAAGTGTCTTTCTATTGGAGGAGGTGAGTGTGTCTGTCTCTCAGTCTGTCTGTGGGTTTCTTTACCTACTAGAAGAGGAGGCTAATGTGTCTATCTACTTACCTACCTGATTGAGGAGGAAGAGGAGGCTGCTGTGTGTGTGTATCTCTCTGACAATCTATTTCATGGAGGAGGAGATTGGTGTGTCCATCTACCTACCTAACTGAGGAGTAGGAGGAGGCTTCTGTGTGTGTGTGTGTGTGTGTGTGTGTGTGTGTTGGTGTGTGCCTGTCTGTCTTTGTATGTATGTATCTGTGTACCTATGTAATGGAGGAGGAGGACGAGGTTAGTGTATCTATCTGTTAATAACAAAGAAAGAGACTAGCGTGTCTGCCTATTTATATGTCTGTCTCTCTGTGTATTGGAGGAAGCCTCCCGGGACTCCATTGACCTGGAGAGATGTCAGATGCCACCCTGAGGCAGAAGAAGGCGCCCAGAGAGCTGGCTGAGGGGGACTCGGGAGGAAATCCACAGGCTTGCCTGGGCAGCTCCCGTCCTTCGCTGCTGCCCTCTCTGCAGCCGCCCCGCCCCCTACCCCAATCCCGGCCCCTGGGCGTACAGCGCCAGCATACGCAGAAATAAATTCAAAATGGCTTAGACACTTAAACGTAAGACAAGACACCACACACCTCTCGGTAGGAAACGTAGGCCAAACAGTATCCCACGTACACCTCACCCATTTTCTCCTAGGGTAGTCTCCCCAAGCAACAGAAAACTCAGCAAAAATACAAACACAAACGGGAGCAAACTGAATTCATCAGCTTTGGCACAGCAAAGGAAACCAGAAGCAGAACTAAACCACGGCCTACGAAATAGGAGACAATCTTTGCCAAACATGAGACTGACTAGGGGTTCATTTCCACCATATCCAAACAGCTCATCCGACTCAACGGACAGAAGACGACCCAATCCAAAAATGGGCAGAAGACGACCTCAGGAAGCAATTCTCCAGCGAAGACCCACCAGCGACCAATGAGAGGCACATGACAAAACAGGCTCAAGGTTGCTCATTATCCGAGGAATACAAGGCAAAACTACAATGAGGTGGCATCTCGCCCCAGTTAGAGTGGCCACCATTCCAAAGCCCACACAGGATCAAGGCTACAGAGGCTGTGGAGAAAAGGGATCCCTCCTACACTGTCGGTGGGAATGTCGTTTGCTGCAGCCACTGTGCAAAACAGGAGGGAGGGTCCTCAAAAGACGGAAAATACAATGGTCAGAAGCTTTGGATCTCGGGGGCAGGCCAACAAGCTCCCAAAGGCCCGGCCTCGCCCCTGCTTCTGCCCCAGCTCGCCTGTGCCCCACAGGGTCCGGGGCGGCCTCCACTCCCAGGGCAGGGCCACCCGCGCGGGAAGGCCTCGCAAGGCCTGAGGGCCAGTCTCGGCTGGCCCGGGGCCGTCCAGCGCCCTCCCATCTCCCGGGGCTGCTCCCACTTTGCCAAAGCCGCCTGTGAGCGGCGGCCAAGAAAGCCGCGCGGTTCAGCCAGTACTAAGGAGGGGGAGGAAGGCACCCCAACCAGGCCGGGGGGGCCCCGGGACCCGCCTCACGGTCCCAACCTGGACGCGCGGCCTGGACCCCACCGACGCACCCCTCCCCCCACCCCCGGGCGCCTCCCCAACTACAAAGCCCAGGCCTCACCCGCCGACTCCCCGACCTGCGCGCCCCCACCAGCGCCCCCTTACCTGGCTCGCGACGGCAGCAGAGGCGACAGCAAGCGGCGGGAGGCCGAGACCCCAGGCAGCCTTCCTCCTCCGGGAGCTGGTCCAGGAGCACCCAGCTCCCGCCCAGCTTCCTCACGTTCTGCGCGCGCCCCAGCGTCCCGGCGCCCGTGCGCGCGCGCGCACGCGCAGCTTTCAGCGCCCCTCCCACTCCCGCCTGCCTGACAGCAGCATGGAGGCTTGGCTGCCACTCCAGCAGTAGGGATGCTGCGAGTGGGGCCGGGCAGTGGGCCGGTGGAGCTTCGGGCGGTGGGGCGGTGGGGCGGTGGGGCGGTGGGGCGAGCCCAGCCCGCGGCCAGGGCTGGCCGGGTCCCCAGCACCAACGCGGACCCCCACGCCATCCTCCAGGGTCCCGGCCCCCAAGTAGGACCACCACGGGCCCAGGGCCAGGCCTCACCCCACCAGCCCCGCTACCACTGCTCGCCGACCCCCCACCCAGTCAATGCCTCCCCACCCCCTGCCACGCCCGGTCCCCGATCCACTGCACCCCCGACACAAAGCTGCTTCTCCTCACACCCAAATCCCGCCCCAGGTCTGCGCCCCACTAGGTCCTAAGCTACAGCCCCTGTAAACCGCGATCACCCCTTGGGCCTCACCCCAGGTCCCCCCACCGTCCGCAGATACTTCCCTAACCCTTCACCGAGGAATAAGCCCCCACCCTCCAGCCAGGTCACTTCCGCTCCCAGCAACCCCTCCCCCTCACCCTGTCCGCCCTCATCGCCAGATCGCCGCACACCCGGAGTGCACCCCTACCCCAGATGACCCCCTCAGCCCTCTCCTCGCGAGAGCCGGGCGCTCCGGGCTCCGATCACCACCGCGACAGCCGCTAGACAGGGATGCCCCGGGCCCAGGGCAGGCACGCAGTCCTGGCTCCCAGGGGCGCGGCCCTGGCGGCCGGGTGGGCGGGGCTTGAGGCCATTCCAATTCCCTGCCCCACCCCCACGCCCCCATCCCACCCCGAAGCCCAATGCCTCCTCAGAGCCCATGGGATAGGTGGTCCCGAGCTGCACACCGCTCGCCAGTGGGCCTTGGCTGCTTGATGCTGGTGCGGGGAGGGAGGGTGCAGCCTTAGCCCGGCCCTCGGCCCCCGGGATGGACAGCGGGCAGCAGTGGCAGTGGCAGTGGTAGTGGTAGTGCGGGTGGCGGCGTCGGAGGCGGAGGCGGGACAGGGCGGCTGTCCTGGGAGAGCAAGTCCACTTGCTCCCAATTCCCCCGCCGCCTGGCCTCTGCTGCCAGAGCTTCCTGGAAGGAGTTTCCCCCTGTCAGCCTGCCCCTGGGAGGCAGGCCGGCTATGGCCAGGGGGGCGGGGCGGCGGCAGTGGCAGCAGCAGAGCTGGAGATGGCAGGATTGGGGCTGACCCATACTACTAGCCAGGTACTTGCTCCCATTGCCCGCTGTCTCTGTCGCTGTCGCTGTCGCTGTCTCTGTCTCTGTCCCTGTCGCTGCCCCCGCCCCTGCACATTGACTGCACCACGCCCACCTCTCAGGAGCAGGATCACCTGAGGACAAGCCTCCAGGGACCCTGGGGCAGCAGAGACCGCCCCCAGAGCAGGCTGAGGGGGACACGCGAGGAAATGCACAGGATTGCCTTGGCAGCCCCCGCCCCACGCTGCCGCCCGCCCTCTCTGCAGCCGCCCCAGACCCCGCCACCACCACTGCCCCCTGAGCACACCGCGCCAGCATCCCGGGAGCCGGACAACACGGACATGTGCACCCAGTGAACCTGGCGTAGCACAGGGCGCCCCCTGAGCAAGCTGAGGGGTCACGAGAGGAAATCCACAGGCTTACCTGGGCAGCCCTCACCACCGCTGCCGACCTCTCTGCAGCCTCCCCTTCCCCGCCCCGGGCCACCATCCCCTCAGCGCACCGCGCCTGCCTCCTGGGAGGCATCCAACACCTAGGCTTGCAGACAGGGAACCTGGGTTATCAGAGTCCGACCCCAGGCCAGGCCAAGGGATCATGGGAGCAAATCCTCGGGCTTCTAGGGCAGCCCCGCCTCCTCTCTGCAGACCCTGACCGAACCTCCCCAGCCTCCCATGACCTGGCTGACAAGGAGACTTCAATCCCGCAAACCTGGGGTGGCAGAGGCTGTCCCCAGGCCAAGGAGAGGGGGAGATGGGAGGAAACTTACCAACTCGCCAGGGCAGCCCCCTTAGCCGCAGTGCCTCCGGCCCCTCCACCACTGACCTCTTTCACTGACCGCACCACGCCCGCTCCCAAGAGCAGGCTGATTAAATGGCTTGAGTCTGAGGAACGTGGGAGAGCGGCGGTCGCCCCCAGGCTAGGCCATTGGGGACATGGGAGAAAATCCTCTGGCTCACCAGGGGCACCCCAGTCCCCGGACCCTGTCCCCATCACTGTCCCCTGACTGCACTCCACCTGTAGTGAGTGTGTCTGTCCGTCTGCCTGCCTGCCTGCCTGCCTGCCTGCCTGCCTGCCTGCCTGCCTGGCTGTCTATCTATCTGTTGGAGGAGGGGAGAGGCTAGTCTACGTCTGTGTGTCTCTGTGTGTCTATGTAATGGAGGAAGAGGAGGCTAGTATGTCTATCTCTCGGCCTATCTATCTCTCTAACAATCTATCTAAGCAATGGAGGAGGCAGAGGAGGCTAGTGTGTTTGTCTATCTACCTAATTGAGGAGGAGAAGGAGTGTAGTGTGTGTGTGTGTGTGTGTGTGTGTGTGTAAGTGTGTGTGTGGGTCTGTCCATTTCTGTATGTGTCTATCTAATGGAGGAGGAGGTGGAGGAAGCTAGCGTGACTTTCCGTCTGTCTGTCTGCATACGCACCTAATGAAGTAGGAGGAGGCTACTATGTTCGTCTAAGTGTCTTTGTATTGGAGGAGGTGAGTGTGTCTGTCTCTCAGTCTGTCTGTGGGTTTCTTTACCTACTAGAAGAGGAGGCTAGTGTGTCTATCTACTTACCTACCTGATTGAGGAGGAAGAGGAGGCTGCTGTGTGTGTGTATCTCTCTCTGACAATCTATTTCATGGAGGAGGAGATTGGTGTGTCCATCTACCTACCTAACTGAGCAGTAGGAGGAGGCTTCTGTGTGTGTGTGTGTGTGTGTGTGTGTGTGTGTTGGTGTGTGCCTGTCTGTCTTTGTATGTATGTATCTGTGTACCTATGTAATGGAGGAGGAGGACGAGGTTAGTGTATCTATCTGTTAATAACAAAGAAAGAGACTAGCGTGTCTGCCTATTTATATGTCTGTCTCTCTGTGTATTGGAGGAAGCCTCCCGGGACTCCATTGACCTGGAGAGATGTCAGATGCCACCCTGAGGCAGAAGAAGGCGCCCAGAGAGCTGGCTGAGGGGGACTCGGGAGGAAATCCACAGGCTTGCCTGGGCAGCTCCCGTCCTTCGCTGCTGCCCTCTCTGCAGCCGCCCCGCCCCCTACCCCAATCCCGGCCCCTGGGCGTACAGCGCCAGCATACGCAGAAATAAATTCAAAATGGCTTAGACACTTAAACGTAAGACAAGACACCACACACCTCTCGGTAGGAAACGTAGGCCAAACAGTATCCCACGTACACCTCACCCATTTTCTCCTAGGGTAGTCTCCCCAAGCAACAGAAAACTCAGCAAAAATACAAACACAAACGGGAGCAAACTGAATTCATCAGCTTTGGCACAGCAAAGGAAACCAGAAGCAGAACTAAACCACGGCCTACGAAATAGGAGACAATCTTTGCCAAACATGAGACTGACTAGGGGTTCATTTCCACCATATCCAAACAGCTCATCCGACTCAACGGACAGAAGACGACCCAATCCAAAAATGGGCAGAAGACGACCTCAGGAAGCAATTCTCCAGCGAAGACCCACCAGCGACCAATGAGAGGCACATGACAAAACAGGCTCAAGGTTGCTCATTATCCGAGGAATACAAGGCAAAACTACAATGAGGTGGCATCTCGCCCCAGTTAGAGTGGCCACCATTCCAAAGCCCACACAGGATCAAGGCTACAGAGGCTGTGGAGAAAAGGGATCCCTCCTACACTGTCGGTGGGAATGTCGTTTGCTGCAGCCACTGTGCAAAACAGGAGGGAGGGTCCTCAAAAGACGGAAAATACACTGGTCAGAAGCTTTGGATCTCGGGGGCAGGCCAACAAGCTCCCAAAGGCCCGGCCTCGCCCCTGCTTCTGCCCCAGCTCGCCTGTGCCCCACAGGGTCCGGGGCGGCCTCCACTCCCAGGGCAGGGCCACCCGCGCGGGAAGGCCTCGCAAGGCCTGAGGGCCAGTCTCGGCTGGCCCGGGGCCGTCCAGCGCCCTCCCATCTCCCGGGGCTGCTCCCACTTTGCCAAAGCCGCCTGTGAGCGGCGGCCAAGAAAGCCGCGCGGTTCAGCCAGTACTAAGGAGGGGGAGGAAGGCACCCCAACCAGGCCGGGGGGGCCCCGGGACCCGCCTCACGGTCCCAACCTGGACGCGCGGCCTGGACCCCACCGACGCACCCCTCCCCCCACCCCCGGGCGCCTCCCCAACTACAAAGCCCAGGCCTCACCCGCCGACTCCCCGACCTGCGCGCCCCCACCAGCGCCCCCTTACCTGGCTCGTGACGGCAGCAGAGGCGACAGCAAGCGGCGGGAGGCCGAGACCCCAGGCAGCCTTCCTCCTCCTGGAGCTGGTCCAGGAGCACCCAGCTCCCGCCCAGCTTCCTCACGTTCTGCGCGCGCCCCAGCGTCCCGGCGCCCGAGCGCGCGCGCGCACGCGCAGCTTTCAGCGCCCCTCCCACTCCCGCCTGCCTGACAGCAGCATGGAGGCTTGGCTGCCACTCCAGCAGTAGGGATGCTGCGAGTGGGGCCGGGCAGTGGGCCGGTGGAGCTTCGGGCGGTGGGGCGGTGGGGCGGTGGGGCGAGCCCAGCCCGCGGCCAGGGCTGGCCGGGTCCCCAGCACCAACGCGGACCCCCATGCCCTCCTCCAGGGTCCCGGCCCCCAAGTAGGACCACCACGGGCCCAGGGCCAGGCCTCACCCCACCAGCCCCGCTACCACTGCTCGCCGACCCCCCACCCAGTCAATGCCTCCGCACCCCCTGCCACGCCCGGTCCCCGATCCACTGCACCCCCGACACAAAGCTGCTTCTCCTCACACCCAAATCCCGCCCCAGGTCTGCGCCCCACTAGGTCCTAAGCTACAGCCGCTGTAAACCGCGATCACCCCTCGGGCCTCACCCCAGGTCCCCCCACCGTCCGCAGATACTCCCCTAACCCTTCACCGAGGAATAAGCCCCCACCCTCCAGCCAGGTCACTTCCGCTCCCAGCAACCCCTCCCCCTCACCCTGTCCGCCCTCATCGCCAGATCGCCGCACACCCGGAGTGCACCCCTACCCCAGATGACCCCCTCAGCCCTCTCCTCGCGAGAGCCGGGCGCTCCGGGCTCCGATCACCACCGCGACAGCCGCTAGACAGGGATGCCCCGGGCCCAGGGCAGGCACGCAGTCCTGGCTCCCAGGGGCGCGGCCCCGGCGGCCGGGTGGGCGGGGCTTGAGGCCATTCCAATTCCCTGCCCCACCCCCACGCCCCCATCCCACCCCGAAGCCCAATGCCTCCTCAGAGCCCATGGGATAGGTGGTCCCGAGCTGCACACCGCTCGCCAGTGGGCCTTGGCTGCTTGATGCTGGTGCGGGGAGGGAGGGTGCAGCCTTAGCCCGGCCCTCGGCCCCCGGGATGGACAGCGGGCAGCAGTGGCAGTGGCAGTGGTAGTGGTAGTGGGGGTGGCGGCGTCGGCGGCGGAGGCGGGACAGGGCGGCTGTCCTGGGAGAGCAAGTCCACTTGCTCCCAATTCCCCCGCCGCCTGGCCTCTGCTGCCAGAGCTTCCTGGAAGGAGTTTCCCCCTGTCAGCCTGCCCCTGGGAGGCAGGCCGGCTATGGCCAGGGGGGCGGGGCGGCGGCAGTGGCAGCAGCAGAGCTGGAGATGGCAGGATTGGGGCTGACCCATACTACTAGCCAGGTACTTGCTCCCATTGCCCGCTGTCTCTGTCGCTGTCGCTGTCGCTGTCTCTGTCTCTGTCCCTGTCGCTGCCCCCGCCCCTGCACATTGACTGCACCACGCCCACCTCTCAGGAGCAGGATCACCTGAGGACAAGCCTCCAGGGACCCTGGGGCAGCAGAGACCGCCCCCAGAGCAGGCTGAGGGGGACACGCGAGGAAATGCACAGGATTGCCTTGGCAGCCCCCGCCCCACGCTGCCGCCCGCCCTCTCTGCAGCCGCCCCAGACCCCGCCACCACCACTGCCCCCTGAGCACACCGCGCCAGCATCCCGGGAGCCGGACAACACGGACATGTGCACCCAGTGAACCTGGCGTAGCACAGGGCGCCCCCTGAGCAAGCTGAGGGGTCACGAGAGGAAATCCACAGGCTTACCTGGGCAGCCCTCACCACCGCTGCCGACCTCTCTGCAGCCTCCCCTTCCCCGCCCCGGGCCACCATCCCCTCAGCGCACCGCGCCTGCCTCCTGGGAGGCATCCAACACCTAGGCTTGCAGCCAGGGAACCTGGGTTATCAGAGTCCGACCCCAGGCCAGGCCAAGGGATCATGGGAGCAAATCCTCGGGCTTCTAGGGCAGCCCCGCCTCCTCTCTGCAGACCCTGACCGAACCTCCCCAGCCTCCCATGACCTGGCTGACAAGGAGACTTCAATCCCGCAAACCTGGGGTGGCAGAGGCTGTCCCCAGGCCAAGGAGAGGGGGAGATGGGAGGAAACTTACCAACTCGCCAGGGCAGCCCCATTAGCCGCAGTGCCTCCGGCCCCTCCACCACTGACCTCTTTCACTGACCGCACCACGCCCGCTCCCAAGAGCAGGCTGATTAAATGGCTTGAGTCTGAGGAACGTGGGAGAGCGGCGGTCGCCCCCAGGCTAGGCCATTGGGGACATGGGAGAAAATCCTCTGGCTCACCAGGGGCACCCCAGTCCCCGGACCCTGTCCCCATCACTGTCCCCTGACTGCACTCCACCTGTAGTGAGTGTGTCTGTCCGTCTGCCTGCCTGCCTGCCTGCCTGCCTGCCTGCCTGGCTGTCTATCTATCTGTTGGAGGAGGGGAGAGGCTAGTCTACGTCTGTGTGTCACTGTGTGTCTATGTAATGGAGGAAGAGGAGGCTAGTATGTCTATCTCTCGGCCTATCTATCTCTCTGACAATCTATCTAAGCAATGGAGGAGGCAGAGGAGGCTAGTGTGTTTGTCTATCTACCTAATTGAGGAGGAGAAGGAGTGTAGTGTGTGTGTGTGTGTGTGTGTGTGTGTGTGTAAGTGTGTGTGTGGGTCTGTCCATTTCTGTATGTGTCTATCTAATGGAGGAGGAGGTGGAGGAAGCTAGCGTGACTTTCCGTCTGTCTGTCTGCATACGCACCTAATGAAGTAGGAGGAGGCTACTATGTTCGTCTAAGTGTCTTTGTATTGGAGGAGGTGAGTGTGTCTGTCTCTCAGTCTGTCCGTGTGTTTCTTTTCTACTAGAGGAGGAGGCTAGTGTGTCTATCTACTTACCTACCTGATTGAGGAGGAAGAGGAGGCTGCTGTGTGTGTGTATCTCTCTCTGACAATCTATTTCATGGAGGAGGAGATTGGTGTGTCCATCTACCTACCTAACTGAGCAGTAGGAGGAGGCTTCTGTGTGTGTGTGTGTGTGTGTGTGTGTGTGTGTTGGTGTGTGCCTGTCTGTCTTTGTATGTATGTATCTGTGTACCTATGTAATGGAGGAGGAGGACGAGGTTAGTGTATCTATCTGTTAATAACAAAGAAAGAGACTAGCGTGTCTGCCTATTTATATGTCTGTCTCTCTGTGTATTGGAGGAAGCCTCCCGGGACTCCATTGACCTGGAGAGATGTCAGATGCCACCCTGAGGCAGAAGAAGGCGCCCAGAGAGCTGGCTGAGGGGGACTCGGGAGGAAATCCACAGGCTTGCCTGGGCAGCTCCCGTCCTTCGCTGCTGCCCTCTCTGCAGCCGCCCCGCCCCCTACCCCAATCCCGGCCCCTGGGCGTACAGCGCCAGCATACGCAGAAATAAATTCAAAATGGCTTAGACACTTAAACGTAAGACAAGACACCACACACCTCTCGGTAGGAAACGTAGGCCAAACAGTATCCCACGTACACCTCACCCATTTTCTCCTAGGGTAGTCTCCCCAAGCAACAGAAAACTCAGCAAAAATACAAACACAAACGGGAGCAAACTGAATTCATCAGCTTTGGCACAGCAAAGGAAACCAGAAGCAGAACTAAACCACGGCCTACGAAATAGGAGACAATCTTTGCCAAACATGAGACTGACTAGGGGTTCATTTCCACCATATCCAAACAGCTCATCCGACTCAACGGACAGAAGACGACCCAATCCAAAAATGGGCAGAAGACGACCTCAGGAAGCAATTCTCCAGCGAAGACCCACCAGCGACCAATGAGAGGCACATGACAAAACAGGCTCAAGGTTGCTCATTATCCGAGGAATACAAGGCAAAACTACAATGAGGTGGCATCTCGCCCCAGTTAGAGTGGCCACCATTCCAAAGCGCACACAGGATCAAGGCTACAGAGGCTGTGGAGAAAAGGGATCCCTCCTACACTGTCGGTGGGAATGTCGTTTGCTGCAGCCACTGTGCAAAACAGGAGGGAGGGTCCTCAAAAGACGGAAAATACACTGGTCAGAAGCTTTGGATCTCGGGGGCAGGCCAACAAGCTCCCAAAGGCCCGGCCTCGCCCCTGCTTCTGCCCCAGCTCGCCTGTGCCCCACAGGGTCCGGGGCGGCCTCCACTCCCAGGGCAGGGCCACCCGCGCGGGAAGGCCTCGCAAGGCCTGAGGGCCAGTCTCGGCTGGCCCGGGGCCGTCCAGCGCCCTCCCATCTCCCGGGGCTGCTCCCACTTTGCCAAAGCCGCCTGTGAGCGGCGGCCAAGAAAGCCGCGCGGTTCAGCCAGTACTAAGGAGGGGGAGGAAGGCACCCCAACCAGGCCGGGGGGGCCCCGGGACCCGCCTCACGGTCCCAACCTGGACGCGCGGCCTGGACCCCACCGACGCACCCCTCCCCCCACCCCCGGGCGCCTCCCCAACTACAAAGCCCAGGCCTCACCCGCCGACTCCCCGACCTGCGCGCCCCCACCAGCGCCCCCTTACCTGGCTCGCGACGGCAGCAGAGGCGACAGCAAGCGACGGGAGGCCGAGACCCCAGGCAGCCTTCCTCCTCCGGGAGCTGGTCCAGGAGCACCCAGCTCCCGCCCAGCTTCCTCACGTTCTGCGCGCGCCCCAGCGTCCCGGCGCCCGTGCGCGCGCGCGCACGCGCAGCTTTCAGCGCCCCTCCCACTCCCGCCTGCCTGACAGCAGCATGGAGGCTTGGCTGCCACTCCAGCAGTAGGGATGCTGCGAGTGGGGCCGGGCAGTGGGCCGGTGGAGCTTCGGGCGGTGGGGCGGTGGGGCGGTGGGGCGGTGGGGCGGTGGGGCGAGCCCAGCCCGCGGCCAGGGCTGGCCGGGTCCCCAGCACCAACGCGGACCCCCACGCCCTCCTCCAGGGTCCCGGCCCCCAAGTAGGACCACCACGGGCCCAGGGCCAGGCCTCACCCCACCAGCCCCGCTACCACTGCTCGCCGACCCCCCACCCAGTCAATGCCTCCGCACCCCCTGCCACGCCCGGTCCCCGATCCACTGCACCCCCGAGACAAAGCTGCTTCTCCTCACACCCAAATCCCGCCCCAGGTCTGCGCCCCACTAGGTCCTAAGCTACAGCCCCTGTAAACCGCGATCACCCCTCGGGCCTCACCCCAGGTCCCCCCACCGTCCGGAGATACTCCCCTAACCCTTCACCGAGGAATAAGCCCCCACCCTCCAGCCAGGTCACTTCCGCTCCCTGCAACCCCTCCCCCTCACCCTGTCCGCCCTCATCGCCAGATCGCCGCACACCCGGAGTGCACCCCTACCCCAGATGACCCCCTCAGCCCTCTCCTCGCGAGAGCCGGGCGCTCCGGGCTCCGATCACCACCGCGACAGCCGCTAGACAGGGATGCCCCGGGCCCAGGGCAGGCACGCAGTCCTGGCTCCCAGGGGCGCGGCCCTGGCGGCCGGGTGGGCGGGGCTTGAGGCCATTCCAATTCCCTGCCCCACCCCCACGCCCCCATCCCACCCCGAAGCCCAATGCCTCCTCAGAGCCCATGGGATAGGTGGTCCCGAGCTGCACACCGCTCGCCAGTGGGCCTTGGCTGCTTGATGCTGGTGCGGGGAGGGAGGGTGCAGCCTTAGCCCGGCCCTCGGCCCCCGGGATGGACAGCGGGCAGCAGTGGCAGTGGCAGTGGTAGTGGTAGTGGGGGTGGCGGCGTCGGCGGCGGAGGCGGGACAGGGCGGCTGTCCTGGGAGAGCAAGTCCACTTGCTCCCAATTCCCCCGCCGCCTGGCCTCTGCTGCCAGAGCTTCCTGGAAGGAGTTTCCCCCTGTCAGCCTGCCCCTGGGAGGCAGGCCGGCTATGGCCAGGGGGGCGGGGCGGCGGCAGTGGCAGCAGCAGAGCTGGAGATGGCAGGATTGGGGCTGACCCATACTACTAGCCAGGTACTTGCTCCCATTGCCCGCTGTCTCTGTCGCTGTCGCTGTCGCTGTCTCTGTCTCTGTCCCTGTCGCTGCCCCCGCCCCTGCACATTGACTGCACCACGCCCACCTCTCAGGAGCAGGATCACCTGAGGACAAGCCTCCAGGGACCCTGGGGCAGCAGAGACCGCCCCCAGAGCAGGCTGAGGGGGACACGCGAGGAAATGCACAGGATTGCCTTGGCAGCCCCCGCCCCACGCTGCCGCCCGCCCTCTCTGCAGCCGCCCCAGACCCCGCCACCACCACTGCCCCCTGAGCACACCGCGCCAGCATCCCGGGAGCCGGACAACACGGACATGTGCACCCAGTGAACCTGGCGTAGCACAGGGCGCCCCCTGAGCAAGCTGAGGGGTCACGAGAGGTAATCCACAGGCTTACCTGGGCAGCCCTCGCCACCGCTGCCGACCTCTCTGCAGCCTCCCCTTCCCCGCCCCGGGCCACCATCCCCTCAGCGCACCGCGCCTGCCTCCTGGGAGGCATCCAACACCTAGGCTTGCAGCCAGGGAACCTGGGTTATCAGAGTCCGACCCCAGGCCAGGCCAAGGGATCATGGGAGCAAATCCTCGGGCTTCTAGGGCAGCCCCGCCTCCTCTCTGCAGACCCTGACCGAACCTCCCCAGCCTCCCATGACCTGGCTGACAAGGAGACTTCAATCCCGCAAACCTGGGGTGGCAGAGGCTGTCCCCAGGCCAAGGAGAGGGGGAGATGGGAGGAAACTTACCAACTCGCCAGGGCAGCCCCCTTAGCCGCAGTGCCTCCGGCCCCTCCACCACTGACCTCTTTCACTGACCGCACCACGCCCGCTCCCAAGAGCAGGCTGATTAAATGGCTTGAGTCTGAGGAACGTGGGAGAGCGGCGGTCGCCCCCAGGCTAGGCCATTGGGGACATGGGAGAAAATCCTCTGGCTCACCAGGGGCACCCCAGTCCCCGGACCCTGTCCCCATCACTGTCCCCTGACTGCACTCCACCTGTAGTGAGTGTGTCTGTCCGTCTGCCTGCCTGCCTGCCTGCCTGCCTGCCTGCCTGCCTGGCTGTCTATCTATCTGTTGGAGGAGGGGAGAGGCTAGTCTATGTCTGTGTGTCTCTGTGTGTCTATGGAATGGAGGAAGAGGAGGCTAGTATGTCTATCTCTCGGCCTATCTATCTCTCTGACAATCTATCTAAGCAATGGAGGAGGCAGAGGAGGCTAGTGTGTTTGTCTATCTACCTAATTGAGGAGGAGAAGGAGTGTAGTGTGTGTGTGTGTGTGTGTGTGTGTGTGTGTAAGTGTGTGTGTGGGTCTGTCCATTTCTGTATGTGTCTATCTAATGGAGGAGGAGGTGGAGGAAGCTAGCGTGACTTTCCGTCTGTCTGTCTGCATACGCACCTAATGAAGTAGGAGGAGGCTACTATGTTCGTCTAAGTGTCTTTCTATTGGAGGAGGTGAGTGTGTCTGTCTCTCAGTCTGTCTGTGGGTTTCTTTACCTACTAGAAGAGGAGGCTAATGTGTCTATCTACTTACCTACCTGATTGAGGAGGAAGAGGAGGCTGCTGTGTGTGTGTATCTCTCTGACAATCTATTTCATGGAGGAGGAGATTGGTGTGTCCATCTACCTACCTAACTGAGGAGTAGGAGGAGGCTTCTGTGTGTGTGTGTGTGTGTGTGTGTGTGTGTGTTGGTGTGTGCCTGTCTGTCTTTGTATGTATGTATCTGTGTACCTATGTAATGGAGGAGGAGGACGAGGTTAGTGTATCTATCTGTTAATAACAAAGAAAGAGACTAGCGTGTCTGCCTATTTATATGTCTGTCTCTCTGTGTATTGGAGGAAGCCTCCCGGGACTCCATTGACCTGGAGAGATGTCAGATGCCACCCTGAGGCAGAAGAAGGCGCCCAGAGAGCTGGCTGAGGGGGACTCGGGAGGAAATCCACAGGCTTGCCTGGGCAGCTCCCGTCCTTCGCTGCTGCCCTCTCTGCAGCCGCCCCGCCCCCTACCCCAATCCCGGCCCCTGGGCGTACAGCGCCAGCATACGCAGAAATAAATTCAAAATGGCTTAGACACTTAAACGTAAGACAAGACACCACACACCTCTCGGTAGGAAACGTAGGCCAAACAGTATCCCACGTACACCTCACCCATTTTCTCCTAGGGTAGTCTCCCCAAGCAACAGAAAACTCAGCAAAAATACAAACACAAACGGGAGCAAACTGAATTCATCAGCTTTGGCACAGCAAAGGAAACCAGAAGCAGAACTAAACCACGGCCTACGAAATAGGAGACAATCTTTGCCAAACATGAGACTGACTAGGGGTTCATTTCCACCATATCCAAACAGCTCATCCGACTCAACGGACAGAAGACGACCCAATCCAAAAATGGGCAGAAGACGACCTCAGGAAGCAATTCTCCAGCGAAGACCCACCAGCGACCAATGAGAGGCACATGACAAAACAGGCTCAAGGTTGCTCATTATCCGAGGAATACAAGGCAAAACTACAATGAGGTGGCATCTCGCCCCAGTTAGAGTGGCCACCATTCCAAAGCGCACACAGGATCAAGGCTACAGAGGCTGTGGAGAAAAGGGATCCCTCCTACACTGTCGGTGGGAATGTCGTTTGCTGCAGCCACTGTGCAAAACAGGAGGGAGGGTCCTCAAAAGACGGAAAATACACTGGTCAGAAGCTTTGGATCTCGGGGGCAGGCCAACAAGCTCCCAAAGGCCCGGCCTCGCCCCTGCTTCTGCCCCAGCTCGCCTGTGCCCCACAGGGTCCGGGGCGGCCTCCACTCCCAGGGCAGGGCCACCCGCGCGGGAAGGCCTCGCAAGGCCTGAGGGCCAGTCTCGGCTGGCCCGGGGCCGTCCAGCGCCCTCCCATCTCCCGGGGCTGCTCCCACTTTGCCAAAGCCGCCTGTGAGCGGCGGCCAAGAAAGCCGCGCGGTTCAGCCAGTACTAAGGAGGGGGAGGAAGGCACCCCAACCAGGCCGGGGGGGCCCCGGGACCCGCCTCACGGTCCCAACCTGGACGCGCGGCCTGGACCCCACCGACGCACCCCTCCCCCCACCCCCGGGCGCCTCCCCAACTACAAAGCCCAGGCCTCACCCGCCGACTCCCCGACCTGCGCGCCCCCACCAGCGCCCCCTTACCTGGCTCGCGACGGCAGCAGAGGCGACAGCAAGCGACGGGAGGCCGAGACCCCAGGCAGCCTTCCTCCTCCGGGAGCTGGTCCAGGAGCACCCAGCTCCCGCCCAGCTTCCTCACGTTCTGCGCGCGCCCCAGCGTCCCGGCGCCCGTGCGCGCGCGCGCACGCGCAGCTTTCAGCGCCCCTCCCACTCCCGCCTGCCTGACAGCAGCATGGAGGCTTGGCTGCCACTCCAGCAGTAGGGATGCTGCGAGTGGGGCCGGGCAGTGGGCCGGTGGAGCTTCGGGCGGTGGGGCGGTGGGGCGGTGGGGCGGTGGGGCGGTGGGGCGAGCCCAGCCCGCGGCCAGGGCTGGCCGGGTCCCCAGCACCAACGCGGACCCCCACGCCCTCCTCCAGGGTCCCGGCCCCCAAGTAGGACCACCACGGGCCCAGGGCCAGGCCTCACCCCACCAGCCCCGCTACCACTGCTCGCCGACCCCCCACCCAGTCAATGCCTCCGCACCCCCTGCCACGCCCGGTCCCCGATCCACTGCACCCCCGAGACAAAGCTGCTTCTCCTCACACCCAAATCCCGCCCCAGGTCTGCGCCCCACTAGGTCCTAAGCTACAGCCCCTGTAAACCGCGATCACCCCTCGGGCCTCACCCCAGGTCCCCCCACCGTCCGGAGATACTCCCCTAACCCTTCACCGAGGAATAAGCCCCCACCCTCCAGCCAGGTCACTTCCGCTCCCTGCAACCCCTCCCCCTCACCCTGTCCGCCCTCATCGCCAGATCGCCGCACACCCGGAGTGCACCCCTACCCCAGATGACCCCCTCAGCCCTCTCCTCGCGAGAGCCGGGCGCTCCGGGCTCCGATCACCACCGCGACAGCCGCTAGACAGGGATGCCCCGGGCCCAGGGCAGGCACGCAGTCCTGGCTCCCAGGGGCGCGGCCCTGGCGGCCGGGTGGGCGGGGCTTGAGGCCATTCCAATTCCCTGCCCCACCCCCACGCCCCCATCCCACCCCGAAGCCCAATGCCTCCTCAGAGCCCATGGGATAGGTGGTCCCGAGCTGCACACCGCTCGCCAGTGGGCCTTGGCTGCTTGATGCTGGTGCGGGGAGGGAGGGTGCAGCCTTAGCCCGGCCCTCGGCCCCCGGGATGGACAGCGGGCAGCAGTGGCAGTGGCAGTGGTAGTGGTAGTGGGGGTGGCGGCGTCGGCGGCGGAGGCGGGACAGGGCGGCTGTCCTGGGAGAGCAAGTCCACTTGCTCCCAATTCCCCCGCCGCCTGGCCTCTGCTGCCAGAGCTTCCTGGAAGGAGTTTCCCCCTGTCAGCCTGCCCCTGGGAGGCAGGCCGGCTATGGCCAGGGGGGCGGGGCGGCGGCAGTGGCAGCAGCAGAGCTGGAGATGGCAGGATTGGGGCTGACCCATACTACTAGCCAGGTACTTGCTCCCATTGCCCGCTGTCTCTGTCGCTGTCGCTGTCGCTGTCTCTGTCTCTGTCCCTGTCGCTGCCCCCGCCCCTGCACATTGACTGCACCACGCCCACCTCTCAGGAGCAGGATCACCTGAGGACAAGCCTCCAGGGACCCTGGGGCAGCAGAGACCGCCCCCAGAGCAGGCTGAGGGGGACACGCGAGGAAATGCACAGGATTGCCTTGGCAGCCCCCGCCCCACGCTGCCGCCCGCCCTCTCTGCAGCCGCCCCAGACCCCGCCACCACCACTGCCCCCTGAGCACACCGCGCCAGCATCCCGGGAGCCGGACAACACGGACATGTGCACCCAGTGAACCTGGCGTAGCACAGGGCGCCCCCTGAGCAAGCTGAGGGGTCACGAGAGGTAATCCACAGGCTTACCTGGGCAGCCCTCGCCACCGCTGCCGACCTCTCTGCAGCCTCCCCTTCCCCGCCCCGGGCCACCATCCCCTCAGCGCACCGCGCCTGCCTCCTGGGAGGCATCCAACACCTAGGCTTGCAGCCAGGGAACCTGGGTTATCAGAGTCCGACCCCAGGCCAGGCCAAGGGATCATGGGAGCAAATCCTCGGGCTTCTAGGGCAGCCCCGCCTCCTCTCTGCAGACCCTGACCGAACCTCCCCAGCCTCCCATGACCTGGCTGACAAGGAGACTTCAATCCCGCAAACCTGGGGTGGCAGAGGCTGTCCCCAGGCCAAGGAGAGGGGGAGATGGGAGGAAACTTACCAACTCGCCAGGGCAGCCCCCTTAGCCGCAGTGCCTCCGGCCCCTCCACCACTGACCTCTTTCACTGACCGCACCACGCCCGCTCCCAAGAGCAGGCTGATTAAATGGCTTGAGTCTGAGGAACGTGGGAGAGCGGCGGTCGCCCCCAGGCTAGGCCATTGGGGACATGGGAGAAAATCCTCTGGCTCACCAGGGGCACCCCAGTCCCCGGACCCTGTCCCCATCACTGTCCCCTGACTGCACTCCACCTGTAGTGAGTGTGTCTGTCCGTCTGCCTGCCTGCCTGCCTGCCTGCCTGCCTGCCTGCCTGGCTGTCTATCTATCTGTTGGAGGAGGGGAGAGGCTAGTCTATGTCTGTGTGTCTCTGTGTGTCTATGGAATGGAGGAAGAGGAGGCTAGTATGTCTATCTCTCGGCCTATCTATCTCTCTGACAATCTATCTAAGCAATGGAGGAGGCAGAGGAGGCTAGTGTGTTTGTCTATCTACCTAATTGAGGAGGAGAAGGAGTGTAGTGTGTGTGTGTGTGTGTGTGTGTGTAAGTGTGTGTGTGGGTCTGTCCATTTCTGTATGTGTCTATCTAATGGAGTAGGAGGTGGAGGAAGCTAGCGTGACTTTCCGTCTGTCTGTCTGCATACGCACCTAATGAAGTAGGAGGAGGCTACTATGTTCGTCTAAGTGTCTTTGTATTGGAGGAGGTGAGTGTGACTGTCTCTCAGTCTGTCTGTGGGTTTCTTTACCTACTAGAAGAGGAGGCTAGTGTGTCTATCTACTTACCTACCTGATTGAGGAGGAAGAGGAGGCTGCTGTGTGTGTGTATCTCTCTGACAATCTATTTCATGGAGGAGGAGATTGGTGTGTCCATCTACCTACCTAACTGAGCAGTAGGAGGAGGCTTCTGTGTGTGTGTGTGTGTGTGTGTGTGTGTTGGTGTGTGCCTGTCTGTCTTTGTATGTATGTATCTGTGTACCTATGTAATGGAGGAGGAGGACGAGGTTAGTGTATCTATCTGTTAATAACAAAGAAAGAGACTAGCGTATCTGCCTATTTATATATCTGTCTCTCTGTGTATTGGAGGAAGCCTCCCGGGACTCCATTGACCTGGAGAGATGTCAGATGCCACCCTGAGGCAGAAGAAGGCGCCCAGAGAGCTGGCTGAGGGGGACTCGGGAGGAAATCCACAGGCTTGCCTGGGCAGCTCCCGTCCTTCGCTGCTGCCCTCTCTGCAGCCGCCCCGCCCCCTACCCCAATCCCGGCCCCTGGGCATACAGCGCCAGCATACGCAGAAATAAATTCAAAATGGCTTAGACACTTAAACGTAAGACAAGACACCACACACCTCTCGGTAGGAAACGTAGGCCAAACAGTATCCCACGTACACCTCACCCATTTTCTCCTAGGGTAATCTCCCCAAGCAACAGAAAACTCAGCAAAAATACAAACACAAACGGGAGCAAACTGAATTCATCAGCTTTGGCACAGCAAAGGAAACCAGAAGCAGAACTAAACCACGGCCTACGAAATAGGAGACAATCTTTGCCAAACATGAGACTGACTAGGGGTTCATTTCCACCATATCCAAACAGCTCATCCGACTCAACGGACAGAAGACGACCCAATCCAAAAATGGGCAGAAGACGACCTCAGGAAGCAATTCTCCAGCGAAGACCCACCAGCGACCAATGACAGGCACATGACAAAACAGGCTCAAGGTTGCTCATTATCCGAGGAATACAAGGCAAAACTACAATGAGGTGGCATCTCGCCCCAGTTAGAGTGGCCACCATTCCAAAGCCCACACAGGATCAAGGCTACAGAGGCTGTGGAGAAAAGGGATCCCTCCTACACTGTCGGTGGGAATGTCGTTTGCTGCAGCCACTGTGCAAAACAGGAGGGAGGGTCCTCAAAAGACGGAAAATACACTGGTCAGAAGCTTTGGATCTCGGGGGCAGGCCAACAAGCTCCCAAAGGCCCGGCCTCGCCCCTGCTTCTGCCCCAGCTCGCCTGTGCCCCACAGGGTCCGGGGCGGCCTCCACTCCCAGGGCAGGGCCACCCGCGCGGGAAGGCCTCGCAAGGCCTGAGGGCCAGTCTCGGCTGGCCCGGGGCCGTCCAGCGCCCTCCCATCTCCCGGGGCTGCTCCCACTTTGCCAAAGCCGCCTGTGAGCGGCGGCCAAGAAAGCCGCGCGGTTCAGCCAGTACTAAGGAGGGGGAGGAAGGCACCCCAACCAGGCCGGGGGGGCCCCGGGACCCGCCTCACGGTCCCAACCTGGACGCGCGGCCTGGACCCCACCGACGCACCCCTCCCCCCACCCCCGGGCGCCTCCCCAACTACAAAGCCCAGGCCTCACCCTCCGACTCCCCGACCTGCGCGCCCCCACCAGCGCCCCCTTACCTGGCTCGCGACGGCAGCAGAGGCGACAGCAAGCGGCGGGAGGCCGAGACCCCAGGCAGCCTTCCTCCTCCGGGAGCTGGTCCAGGAGCACCCAGCTCCCGCCCAGCTTCCTCACGTTCTGCGCGCGCCCCAGCGTCCCGGCGCCCGTGCGCGCGCGCGCACGCGCAGCTTTCAGCGCCCCTCCCACTCCCGCCTGCCTGACAGCAGCATGGAGGCTTGGCTGCCACTCCAGCAGTAGGGATGCTGCGAGTGGGGCCGGGCAGTGGGCCGGTGGAGCTTCGGGCGGTGGGGCGGTGGGGCGGTGGGGCGGTGGGGCGGTGGGGCGAGCCCAGCCCGCGGCCAGGGCTGGCCGGGTCCCCAGCACCAACGCGGACCCCCACGCCCTCCTCCAGGGTCCCGGCCCCCAAGTAGGACCACCACGGGCCCAGGGCCAGGCCTCACCCCACCAGCCCCGCTACCACTGCTCGCCGACCCCCCACCCAGTCAATGCCTCCGCACCCCCTGCCACGCCCGGTCCCCGATCCACTGCATCCCCGAGACAAAGCTGCTTCTCCTCACACCCAAATCCCGCCCCAGGTCTGCGCCCCACTAGGTCCTAAGCTACAGCCCCTGTAAACCGCGATCACCCCTCGGGCCTCACCCCAGGTCCCCCCACCGTCCGGAGATACTCCCCTAACCCTTCACCGAGGAATAAGCCCCCACTCTCCAGCCAGGTCACTTCCGCTCCCTGCAACCCCTCCCCCTCACCCTGTCCGCCCTCATCGCCAGATCGCCGCACACCCGGAGTGCACCCCTACCCCAGATGACCCCCTCAGCCCTCTCCTCGCGAGAGCCGGGCGCTCCGGGCTCCGATCACCACCGCGACAGCCGCTAGACAGGGATGCCCCGGGCCCAGGGCAGGCACGCAGTCCTGGCTCCCAGGGGCGCGGCCCTGGCGGCCGGGTGGGCGGGGCTTGAGGCCATTCCAATTCCCTGCCCCACCCCCACGCCCCCATCCCACCCCGAAGCCCAATGCCTCCTCAGAGCCCATGGGATAGGTGGTCCCGAGCTGCACACCGCTCGCCAGTGGGCCTTGGCTGCTTGATGCTGGTGCGGGGAGGGAGGGTGCAGCCTTAGCCCGGCCCTCGGCCCCCGGGATGGACAGCGGGCAGCAGTGGCAGTGGCAGTGGTAGTGGTAGTGGGGGTGGCGGCGTCGGCGGCGGAGGCGGGACAGGGCGGCTGTCCTGGGAGAGCAAGTCCACTTGCTCCCAATTCCCCCGCCGCCTGGCCTCTGCTGCCAGAGCTTCCTGGAAGGAGTTTCCCCCTGTCAGCCTGCCCCTGGGAGGCAGGCCGGCTATGGCCAGGGGGGCGGGGCGGCGGCAGTGGCAGCAGCAGAGCTGGAGATGGCAGGATTGGGGCTGACCCATACTACTAGCCAGGTACTTGCTCCCATTGCCCGCTGTCTCTGTCGCTGTCGCTGTCGCTGTCTCTGTCTCTGTCCCTGTCGCTGCCCCCGCCCCTGCACATTGACTGCACCACGCCCACCTCTCAGGAGCAGGATCACCTGAGGACAAGCCTCCAGGGACCCTGGGGCAGCAGAGACCGCCCCCAGAGCAGGCTGAGGGGGACACGCGAGGAAATGCACAGGATTGCCTTGGCAGCCCCCGCCCCACGCTGCCGCCCGCCCTCTCTGCAGCCGCCCCAGACCCCGCCACCACCACTGCCCCCTGAGCACACCGAGCCAGCATCCCGGGAGCCGGACAACACGGACATGTGCACCCAGTCAACCTGGCGTAGCACAGGGCGCCCCCTGAGCAAGCTGAGGGGTCACGAGAGGTAATCCACAGGCTTACCTGGGCAGCCCTCGCCACCGCTGCTGACCTCTCTGCAGCCTCCCCTTCCCCGCCCCGGGCCACCATCCCCTCAGCGCACCGCGCCTGCCTCCTGGGAGGCATCCAACACCTAGGCTTGCAGCCAGGGAACCTGGGTTATCAGAGTCCGACCCCAGGCCAGGCCAAGGGATCATGGGAGCAAATCCTCGGGCTTCTAGGGCAGCCCCGCCTCCTCTCTGCAGACCCTGACCGAACCTCCCCAGCCTCCCATGACCTGGCTGACAAGGAGACTTCAATCCCGCAAACCTGGGGTGGCAGAGGCTGTCCCCAGGCCAAGGAGAGGGGGAGATGGGAGGAAACTTACCAACTCGCCAGGGCAGCCCCCTTAGCCGCAGTGCCTCCGGCCCCTCCACCACTGACCTCTTTCACTGACCGCACCACGCCCGCTCCCAAGAGCAGGCTGATTAAATGGCTTGAGTCTGAGGAACGTGGGAGAGCGGCGGTCGCCCCCAGGCTAGGCCATTGGGGACATGGGAGAAAATCCTCTGGCTCACCAGGGGCACCCCAGTCCCCGGACCCTGTCCCCATCACTGTCCCCTGACTGCACTCCACCTGTAGTGAGTGTGTCTGTCCGTCTGCCTGCCTGCCTGCCTGCCTGCCTGCCTGCCTGCCTGGCTGTCTATCTATCTGTTGGAGGAGGGGAGAGGCTAGTCTATGTCTGTGTGTCTCTGTGTGTCTATGGAATGGAGGAAGAGGAGGCTAGTATGTCTATCTCTCGGCCTATCTATCTCTCTGACAATCTATCTAAGCAATGGAGGAGGCAGAGGAGGCTAGTGTGTTTGTCTATCTACCTAATTGAGGAGGAGAAGGAGTGTAGTGTGTGTGTGTGTGTGTGTGTGTGTAAGTGTGTGTGTGGGTCTGTCCATTTCTGTATGTGTCTATCTAATGGAGTAGGAGGTGGAGGAAGCTAGCGTGACTTTCCGTCTGTCTGTCTGCATACGCACCTAATGAAGTAGGAGGAGGCTACTATGTTCGTCTAAGTGTCTTTGTATTGGAGGAGGTGAGTGTGTCTGTCTCTCAGTCTGTCTGTGTGTTTCTTTACCTACTAGAAGAGGAGGCTAGTGTGTCTATCTACTTACCTACCTGATTGAGGAGGAAGAGGAGGCTGCTGTGTGTGTGTATCTCTCTGACAATCTATTTCATGGAGGAGGAGATTGGTGTGTCCATCTACCTACCTAACTGAGCAGTAGGAGGAGGCTTCTGTGTGTGTGTGTGTGTGTGTGTGTGTGTGTTGGTGTGTGCCTGTCTGTCTTTGTATGTATGTATCTGTGTACCTATGTAATGGAGGAGGAGGACGAGGTTAGTGTATCTATCTGTTAATAACAAAGAAAGAGACTAGCGTGTCTGCCTATTTATATATCTGTCTCTCTGTGTATTGGAGGAAGCCTCCCGGGACTCCATTGACCTGGAGAGATGTCAGATGCCACCCTGAGGCAGAAGAAGGCGCCCAGAGAGCTGGCTGAGGGGGACTCGGGAGGAAATCCACAGGCTTGCCTGGGCAGCTCCCGTCCTTCGCTGCTGCCCTCTCTGCAGCCGCCCCGCCCCCTACCCCAATCCCGGCCCCTGGGCATACAGCGCCAGCATACGCAGAAATAAATTCAAAATGGCTTAGACACTTAAACGTAAGACAAGACACCACACACCTCTCGGTAGGAAACGTAGGCCAAACAGTATCCCACGTACACCTCACCCATTTTCTCCTAGGGTAGTCTCCCCAAGCAACAGAAAACTCAGCAAAAATACAAACACAAACGGGAGCAAACTGAATTCATCAGCTTTGGCACAGCAAAGGAAACCAGAAGCAGAACTAAACCACGGCCTACGAAATAGGAGACAATCTTTGCCAAACATGAGACTGACTAGGGGTTCATTTCCACCATATCCAAACAGCTCATCCGACTCAACGGACAGAAGACGACCCAATCCAAAAATGGGCAGAAGACGACCTCAGGAAGCAATTCTCCAGCGAAGACCCACCAGCGACCAATGAGAGGCACATGACAAAACAGGCTCAAGGTTGCTCATTATCCGAGGAATACAAGGCAAAACTACAATGAGGTGGCATCTCGCCCCAGTTAGAGTGGCCACCATTCCAAAGCCCACACAGGATCAAGGCTACAGAGGCTGTGGAGAAAAGGGATCCCTCCTACACTGTCGGTGGGAATGTCGTTTGCTGCAGCCACTGTGCAAAACAGGAGGGAGGGTCCTCAAAAGACGGAAAATACACTGGTCAGAAGCTTTGGATCTCGGGGGCAGGCCAACAAGCTCCCAAAGGCCCGGCCTCGCCCCTGCTTCTGCCCCAGCTCGCCTGTGCCCCACAGGGTCCGGGGCGGCCTCCACTCCCAGGGCAGGGCCACCCGCGCGGGAAGGCCTCGCAAGGCCTGAGGGCCAGTCTCGGCTGGCCCGGGGCCGTCCAGCGCCCTCCCATCTCCCGGGGCTGCTCCCACTTTGCCAAAGCCGCCTGTGAGCGGCGGCCAAGAAAGCCGCGCGGTTCAGCCAGTACTAAGGAGGGGGAGGAAGGCACCCCAACCAGGCCGGGGGGGCCCCGGGACCCGCCTCACGGTCCCAACCTGGACGCGCGGCCTGGACCCCACCGACGCACCCCTCCCCCCACCCCCGGGCGCCTCCCCAACTACAAAGCCCAGGCCTCACCCTCCGACTCCCCGACCTGCGCGCCCCCACCAGCGCCCCCTTACCTGGCTCGCGACGGCAGCAGAGGCGACAGCAAGCGGCGGGAGGCCGAGACCCCAGGCAGCCTTCCTCCTCCGGGAGCTGGTCCAGGAGCACCCAGCTCCCGCCCAGCTTCCTCACGTTCTGCGCGCGCCCCAGCGTCCCGGCGCCCGTGCGCGCGCGCGCACGCGCAGCTTTCAGCGCCCCTCCCACTCCCGCCTGCCTGACAGCAGCATGGAGGCTTGGCTGCCACTCCAGCAGTAGGGATGCTGCGAGTGGGGCCGGGCAGTGGGCCGGTGGAGCTTCGGGCGGTGGGGCGGTGGGGCGGTGGGGCGGTGGGGCGGTGGGGCGAGCCCAGCCCGCGGCCAGGGCTGGCCGGGTCCCCAGCACCAACGCGGACCCCCACGCCCTCCTCCAGGGTCCCGGCCCCCAAGTAGGACCACCACGGGCCCAGGGCCAGGCCTCACCCCACCAGCCCCGCTACCACTGCTCGCCGACCCCCCACCCAGTCAATGCCTCCGCACCCCCTGCCACGCCCGGTCCCCGATCCACTGCACCCCCGACACAAAGCTGCTTCTCCTCACACCCAAATCCCGCCCCAGGTCTGCGCCCCACTAGGTCCTAAGCTACAGCCCCTGTAAACCGCGATCACCCCTCGGGCCTCACCCCAGGTCCCCCCACCGTCCGCAGATACTCCCCTAACCCTTCACCGAGGAATAAGCCCCCACCCTCCAGCCAGGTCACTTCCGCTCCCAGCAACCCCTCCCCCTCACCCTGTCCGCCCTCATCGCCAGATCGCCGCACACCCGGAGTGCACCCCTACCCCAGATGACCCCCTCAGCCCTCTCCTCGCGAGAGCCGGGCGCTCCGGGCTCCGATCACCACCGCGACAGCCGCTAGACAGGGATGCCCCGGGCCCACGGCAGGCACGCAGTCCTGGCTCCCAGGGGCGCGGCCCTGGCGGCCGGGTGGGCGGGGCTTGAGGCCATTCCAATTCCCTGCCCCACCCCCACGCCCCCATCCCACCCCGAAGCCCAATGCCTCCTCAGAGCCCATGGGATAGGTGGTCCCGAGCTGCACACCGCTCGCCAGTGGGCCTTGGCTGCTTGATGCTGGTGCGGGGAGGGAGGGTGCAGCCTTAGCCCGGCCCTCGGCCCCCGGGATGGACAGCGGGCAGCAGTGGCAGTGGCAGTGGTAGTGGTAGTGGGGGTGGCGGCGTCGGCGGCGGAGGCGGGACAGGGCGGCTGTCCTGGGAGAGCAAGTCCACTTGCTCCCAATTCCCCCGCCGCCTGGCCTCTGCTGCCAGAGCTTCCTGGAAGGAGTTTCCCCCTGTCAGCCTGCCCCTGGGAGGCAGGCCGGCTATGGCCAGGGGGGCGGGGCGGCGGCAGTGGCAGCAGCAGAGCTGGAGATGGCAGGATTGGGGCTGACCCATACTACTAGCCAGGTACTTGCTCCCATTGCCCGCTGTCTCTGTCGCTGTCGCTGTCGCTGTCTCTGTCTCTGTCCCTGTCGCTGCCCCCGCCCCTGCACATTGACTGCACCACGCCCACCTCTCAGGAGCAGGATCACCTGAGGACAAGCCTCCAGGGACCCTGGGGCAGCAGAGACCGCCCCCAGAGCAGGCTGAGGGGGACACGCGAGGAAATGCACAGGATTGCCTTGGCAGCCCCCGCCCCACGCTGCCGCCCGCCCTCTCTGCAGCCGCCCCAGACCCCGCCACCACCACTGCCCCCTGAGCACACCGCGCCAGCATCCCGGGAGCCGGACAACACGGACATGTGCACCCAGTCAACCTGGCGTAGCACAGGGCGCCCCCTGAGCAAGCTGAGGGGTCACGAGAGGAAATCCACAGGCTTACCTGGGCAGCCCTCACCACCGCTGCCGACCTCTCTGCAGCCTCCCCTTCCCCGCCCCGGGCCACCATCCCCTCAGCGCACCGCGCCTGCCTCCTGGGAGGCATCCAACACCTAGGCTTGCAGCCAGGGAACCTGGGTTATCAGAGTCCGACCCCAGGCCAGGCCAAGGGATCATGGGAGCAAATCCTCGGGCTTCTAGGGCAGCCCCGCCTCCTCTCTGCAGACCCTGACCGAACCTCCCCAGCCTCCCATGACCTGGCTGACAAGGAGACTTCAATCCCGCAAACCTGGGGTGGCAGAGGCTGTCCCCAGGCCAAGGAGAGGGGGAGATGGGAGGAAACTTACCAACTCGCCAGGGCAGCCCCCTTAGCCGCAGTGCCTCCGGCCCCTCCACCACTGACCTCTTTCACTGACCGCACCACGCCCGCTCCCAAGAGCAGGCTGATTAAATGGCTTGAGTCTGAGGAACGTGGGAGAGCGGCGGTCGCCCCCAGGCTAGGCCATTGGGGACATGGGAGAAAATCCTCTGGCTCACCAGGGGCACCCCAGTCCCCGGACCCTGTCCCCATCACTGTCCCCTGACTGCACTCCACCTGTAGTGAGTGTGTCTGTCCGTCTGCCTGCCTGCCTGCCTGCCTGCCTGCCTGCCTGCCTGGCTGTCTATCTATCTGTTGGAGGAGGGGAGAGGCTAGTCTACGTCTGTGTGTCTCTGTGTGTCTATGTAATGGAGGAAGAGGAGGCTAGTATGTCTATCTCTCGGCCTATCTATCTCTCTGACAATCTATCTAAGCAATGGAGGAGGCAGAGGAGGCTAGTGTGTTTGTCTATCTACCTAATTGAGGAGGAGAAGGAGTGTAGTGTGTGTGTGTGTGTGTGTGTGTGTGTAAGTGTGTGTGTGGGTCTGTCCATTTCTGTATGTGTCTATCTAATGGAGGAGGAGGTGGAGGAAGCTAGCGTGACTTTCCGTCTGTCTGTCTGCATACGCACCTAATGAAGTAGGAGGAGGCTACTATGTTCGTCTAAGTGTCTTTGTATTGGAGGAGGTGAGTGTGTCTGTCTCTCAGTCTGTCCGTGTGTTTCTTTTCTACTAGAGGAGTCGGCTAGTGTGTCTATCTACTTACCTACCTGATTGAGGAGGAAGAGGAGGCTGCTGTGTGTGTGTATCTCTCTCTGACAATCTATTTCATGGAGGAGGAGATTGGTGTGTCCATCTACCTACCTAACTGAGCAGTAGGAGGAGGCTTCTGTGTGTGTGTGTGTGTGTGTGTGTGTGTGTGTGTGTGTGTTGGTGTGTGCCTGTCTGTCTTTGTATGTATGTATCTGTGTACCTATGTAATGGAGGAGGAGGACGAGGTTAGTGTATCTATCTGTTAATAACAAAGAAAGAGACTAGCGTGTCTGCCTATTTATATGTCTGTCTCTCTGTGTATTGGAGGAAGCCTCCCGGGACTCCATTGACCTGGAGAGATGTCAGATGCCACCCTGAGGCAGAAGAAGGCGCCCAGAGAGCTGGCTGAGGGGGACTCGGGAGGAAATCCACAGGCTTGCCTGGGCAGCTCCCGTCCTTCGCTGCTGCCCTCTCTGCAGCCGCCCCGCCCCCTACCCCAATCCCGGCCCCTGGGCGTACAGCGCCAGCATACGCAGAAATAAATTCAAAATGGCTTAGACACTTAAACGTAAGACAAGACACCACACACCTCTCGGTAGGAAACGTAGGCCAAACAGTATCCCACGTACACCTCACCCATTTTCTCCTAGGGTAGTCTCCCCAAGCAACAGAAAACTCAGCAAAAATACAAACACAAACGGGAGCAAACTGAATTCATCAGCTTTGGCACACCAAAGGAAACCAGAAGCAGAACTAAACCACGGCCTACGAAATAGGAGACAATCTTTGCCAAACATGAGACTGACTAGGGGTTCATTTCCACCATATCCAAACAGCTCATCCGACTCAACGGACAGAAGACGACCCAATCCAAAAATGGGCAGAAGACGACCTCAGGAAGCAATTCTCCAGCGAAGACCCACCAGCGACCAATGAGAGGCACATGACAAAACAGGCTCAAGGTCGCTCATTATCCGAGGAATACAAGGCAAAACTACAATGAGGTGGCATCTCGCCCCAGTTAGAGTGGCCACCATTCCAAAGCCCACACAGGATCAAGGCTACAGAGGCTGTGGAGAAAAGGGATCCCTCCTACACTGTCGGTGGGAATGTCGTTTGCTGCAGCCACTGTGCAAAACAGGAGGGAGGGTCCTCAAAAGACGGAAAATACACTGGTCAGAAGCTTTGGATCTCGGGGGCAGGCCAACAAGCTCCCAAAGGCCCGGCCTCGCCCCTGCTTCTGCCCCAGCTCGCCTGTGCCCCACAGGGTCCGGGGCGGCCTCCACTCCCAGGGCAGGGCCACCCGCGCGGGAAGGCCTCGCAAGGCCTGAGGGCCAGTCTCGGCTGGCCCGGGGCCGTCCAGCGCCCTCCCATCTCCCGGGGCTGCTCCCACTTTGCCAAAGCCGCCTGTGAGCGGCGGCCAAGAAAGCCGCGCGGTTCAGCCAGTACTAAGGAGGGGGAGGAAGACACCCCAACCAGGCCGGGGGGGCCCCGGGACCCGCCTCACGGTCCCAACCTGGACGCGCGGCCTGGACCCCACCGACGCACCCCTCCCCCCACCCCCGGGCGCCTCCCCAACTACAAAGCCCAGGCCTCACCCGCCGACTCCCCGACCTGCGCGCCCCCACCAGCGCCCCCTTACCTGGCTCGCGACGGCAGCAGAGGCGACAGCAAGCGGCGGGAGGCCGAGACCCCAGGCAGCCTTCCTCCTCCGGGAGCTGGTCCAGGAGCACCCAGCTCCCGCCCAGCTTCCTCACGTTCTGCGCGCGCCCCAGCGCCCCGGCGTCCCGGCGCCCGTGCGCGCGCGCGCACGCGCAGCTTTCAGCGCCCCTCCCACTCCCGCCTGCCTGACAGCAGCATGGAGGCTTGGCTGCCACTCCAGCAGTAGGGATGCTGCGAGTGGGGCCGGGCAGTGGGCCGGTGGAGCTTCGGGCGGTGGGGCGGTGGGGCGGTGGGGCGGTGGGGCGAGCCCAGCCCGCGGCCAGGGCTGGCCGGGTCCCCAGCACCAACGCGGACCCCCACGCCCTCCTCCAGGGTCCCGGCCCCCAAGTAGGACCACCACGGGCCCAGGGCCAGGCCTCACCCCACCAGCCCCGCTACCACTGCTCGCCGACCCCCCACCCAGTCAATGCCTCCGCACCCCCTGCCACGCCCGGTCCCCGATCCACTGCACCCCCGACACAAAGCTGCGAGTTCTCCTCACACCCAAATCCCGCCCCAGGTCTGCGCCCCACTAGGTCCTAAGCTACAGCCCCTGTAAACCGCGATCACCCCTCGGGCCTCACCCCAGGTCCCCCCACCGTCCGCAGATACTCCCCTAACCCTTCACCGAGGAATAAGCCCCCACCCTCCAGCCAGGTCACTTCCGCTCCCAGCAACCCCTCCCCCTCACCCTGTCCGCCCTCATCGCCAGATCGCCGCACACCCGGAGTGCACCCCTACCCCAGATGACCCCCTCAGCCCTCTCCTCGCGAGAGCCGGGCGCTCCGGGCTCCGATCACCACCGCGACAGCCGCTAGACAGGGATGCCCCGGGCCCACGGCAGGCACGCAGTCCTGGCTCCCAGGGGCGCGGCCCCGGCGGCCGGGTGGGCGGGTCTTGAGGCCATTCCAATTCCCTGCCCGACCCCCACGCCCCCATCCCACCCCGAAGCCCAATGCCTCCTCAGAGCCCATGGGATAGGTGGTCCCGAGCTGCACACCGCTCGCCAGTGGGCCTTGGATACTTGATGCTGCTGCGGGGAGGGAGGGTGCAGCCTTAGCCCGGCCCTCGGCCCTCGGCCCCCGGGATGGACAGCGGGCAGCAGTGGCAGTGGCAGTGGTAGTGGTAGTGGGGGTGGCGGCGTCGGCGGCGGAGGCGGGACAGGGCGGCTGTCCTGGGAGAGCAAGTCCACTTGCTCCCAATTCCCCCGCCGCCTGGCCTCTGCTGCCAGAGCTTCCTGGAAGGAGTTTCCCCCTGTCAGCCTGCCCCTGGGAGGCAGGCCGGC